>NC_034191.2:5827546-5963833 GCF_002021735.2 Oncorhynchus kisutch
GAGGCTCTGAATACCAGACGGGGTTAGGGGTTAGGAGGCTCTGAATACCAGACGGGGTTAGGGGGTAGGAGGCTCTGAATACCAGACGGGGTTAGGGGGTAGGAGGCTCTGAATACCAGACGGGGTTAGGGGGTAGGAGGCTCTGAATACCAGACAGGGTTAGGGGGTTGGGACATTGCTGTAATACAGATGTCCACACATGTTGTGATGACGTGATATTTGGGCCAAAATAGGTGAGTACACACAGTTCTCATTAGAATCCCAAGGTGAAGCCAGGGGCGGACAGCATGTCCTGACGGACAGATGCGAACGTATTGCGTTCACTAACAAGACTGAGGATGTACAGAGCGGTTTTGAATAATGTCATGTGTACTAACACTAGAATTAACCCTAACCTCTACACTTTACAGTGCATGATATACAGAATGAGATTTACCCAGAAAACCAACAAAGACAACATATTACACCAACAAACAAAAAAACATGTTGGTGTCAATTAGTTCTAGAATGAGGTGAGTTGTGTTGGTTGTGAGGTAGTTATGACAAATTAGTTATAGAATGAGTTGAGTTGTGTTGGTTGTGAGGTAGTTATGACAAATTAGTTCTAGAATGAGTTGAGTTGTGTTGGTTGTACGGTAGTTATGACCAATTAGTTCTAGAATAAGTTGAGTTGTGTTGGTTGTGAGGTAGTTATGACCAATTAGTTCTAGAATGAGTTGAGTTGTGTTGGTTGTGAGGTAGTTATGACAAATTAGTTCTAGAATGAGTTGAGTTGTGTTGGTTGTAAGGTAGTTATGACCAATTAGTTCTAGAATAAGTTGAGTTGTGTTGGTTGTGAGGTAGTTACGACCAATTAGTTCTAGAATGAGGTGAGTTGTGTTGGTTGTGAGGTAGTTACGACCAATTAGTTCTAGAATGAGTTGAGTTGTGTTGGTTGTGAGGTAGTTATGACAAATTAGTTCTAGAATGAGTTGAGTTGTGTTGGTTGTGAGGTAGTTACGACCAATTAGTTCTAGAATGAGTTGAGTTGTGTTGGTTGTGAGGTAGTTACGACCAATTAGTTCTAGAATGAGTTGAGTTGTGTTGGTTGTAAGGTAGTTACGACCAATTAGTTCTAGAATGAGTTGAGTTGTGTTGGTTGTGAGGTAGTTACGACCAATTAGTTCTAGAATGAGTTGAGTTGTGTTGGTTGTGAGGTAGTTACGACCAATTAGTTCTAGAATGAGTCGAGTTGTGTTGGTTGTGAGGTAGTTATGACCAATTAGTTCTAGAATGAGTTGAGTTGTGTTGGTTGTAAGGTAGTTATGACCAATTAGTTCTAGAATGAGTTGAGTTGTGTTGGTTGTGAGGTAGTTACGACCAATTAGTTCTAGAATGAGTTGAGTTGTGTTGGTTGTGAGGTAGTTACGACCAATTAGTTCTAGAATGAGTTGAGTTGTGTTGGTTGTGAGGTGTTAAGACCAATTAGTTCTAGAATGAGTTGAGTTGTGTTGGTTGTGAGGTAGTTATGACCAATTAGTTCTAGAATGAATTGAGTTGTGTTGGTTGTGAGGTAGTTACGACCAATTAGTTCTAGAATGAGTTGAGTTGTGTTGGTTGTGAGGTAGTTACGACCAATTAGTTCTAGAATGAGTTGACTTGTGTTGGCTGTGAGATAGTTAAGACCAATTAGTTCTAGAATGAGTTGAGTTGTGTTGGTTGTGAGGTAGTTACGACCAATTAGTTCTAGAATGAGTCGAGTTGTGTTGGTTCAAATCAAATCAAATCAAATTTATTTATATAGCCCTTCGTACATCAGCTGATATCTCAAAGTGCTGTACAGAAACCCAGCCTAAACCCCCAAACAGCAAGCAATGCAGGTGTAGAAGCACGGTGGCTAGGAAAAACTCCCTAGAAAGGCCAATACCTAGGAAGAAGCCTAGAGAGGAACCAGGCTATGTGGGGTGGCCAGTCCTCTTCTGGCTGTGCCGGGTGGAGATTATAACAGAACATGGCCAAGATGTTCAAATGTTCATAACTGACCAGCACGGTCGAATAATAATAAGGCAGAACAGTTGAAACTGGAGCAGCAGCACAGTCAGGTGGAAGTTGAAACTGGAGCAGCAGCATGGCCAGGTGGACTGGGGACAGCAAGGAGTCATCATGTCAGGTAGTCCTGGGGCATGGTCCTAGGGCTCAGGTCAGTTGAAACTGGAGTTGTGAGGTAGTTAAGACCAATTAGTTCTAGAATTAAACCAATCAAAATATATTTTATATTTGAGATCTTCAAAGTAGCCAGCCTTTGCCTTGATGACAGTTTTTCACACTTTTGGCATTCTCTTAACCAGCTTCATGAGGTAGTCACCTGGAATGCATTTCAATTAACAGGTGTGCCTTGTTAAAAGTTAATTTCTGGAATTTATTTCCTTCTTAATGCATTTGAGCCAATCAGTTGTGTTGTGACATACAGAAGATAGCCCTTTTTGGTAAAAAAAAAACAAGTCTATATTATGGCAAGAACAGCTCAAATAGGCAAAGAGAAACGACAGTCTATCATTACTTTAAGACGTGAAGGTCAGTCAATCTGGAAAAGTTCAAGAACTTTGAAAGTTTCTTCAAGTTCAGCCACAAAAACCATCAAGCGCTATAATGAAACTGGCACTCATGCAGACCGCCACAGGAAAGGAAAACCCAGAGTTGCCTCTGCTGCAGAGGAAAAGTTCATTAGTTACCAGCCCTCAGAAATTGCAGCACAAATACGTTATTCATGTCACACCTGCTCTCTCGAGGGCGCCAAGCTGCTCATCATTACGCACACCTGTCACCATCATTTAGTGCATCAGCGCTCATTGGACCCACCTAGACTCCATCACGTTTTGATTGACTTCCCTATATCTGCCTGTTCCTCTGTTTCATCTCCATGTCAGCATTATTGTCGTTTTGTTTTTCCCTGTCCAGACACTGTCCGTGTTCTGTTTCATGTCCGTGTTTATTAAATGTTCACGCCCTGTACTTGCTTCTCGTCATCAAGCGTCTGTCCACATAAAATGCTGACACCAAAGTTGGAAGCATCAGAGAGTTTGTTTTTTGTTTTTGTTGGTGACGTCGGGACCGGGTGCTGCCGCCGATGGAACTGGGGGTGCCTCAGCTGGCTCATCGGGCGTCCAAGGATTAGCTGGCTCGAGAGGTTTCCGTGCCTGGGTTTGCTCGGCAGGCTCCCACCCCACGTCATGCCTCAGACGGCTCGTCAGGCTCCCACGCCTCAGCTGGCTCGTCAGGCTTTCAGACCTCAGCCGGATCGGCAGGCTTCTGCGCCTCAGCTGGCTTGTCCAGCGCCCATGCCTCGGCCGGCCCGTCAGGCCCCTAGAGAGGGGGGGTACTGTCACGCCTGCTACCGCTCCCCCTCTCTGGCGCTAGAGGGCACCAGGCTGCCCATCATTACGCACACCTGTCACCATCATTACGTGCATCAGCGCTCATTGAACTCACCTGGACTCCTTTACATTTTGATTGCCTTCACCAAATATCTGTCTGTTCCTCTGTTTCATCTCTGTTTCAGCATTATTGTCGTTTTGTTATCCCTGTCCAGATGCTGTCCGTATTTATTAAATGTTCACTCTCTGTATTTGCTTCTCATCTCCAAGTGTCTGTCCTCGCAGTTCAAGTAACAGACACATCTCAACATCAACTGTTCAGAGGAGACTGCGTGAATCATCAGGTCTTCATGTTCAAATTGCAGCAAAGAAACCACTACTAAAGGAAACCAATAAGAATAAGAGACTTGCATGGGACAAGAAACACAAGCAATGGACATTAGACCGGTGGAAATGTGTCCTTAGTCCAAATTTGAGATTTCTGGTTCTAACCGCCTGGGGTGAAAGAGGAGCGATTAGCCTGCAACTTTGATATGTGCTGAGAGAAGGACAGTGTACCGTCTAGTCATACTCCCAAGTACTTGCATGAGGTGACTACCTCAAAGTCTAAACCCTCAGAGGTAGTAATCACACCGGCGGGGAGAGGGGCATTCTTCTTGCCAAACCACATGACCTTTGTTTTGGAGGTGTTCAGAACAAGGTTAAGGGCAGAGAAAGCTTGATGGACACTAAGAAAGCTTTGTTGTAGATTGTTTAACACAAAATCCGGGGAGGGGCCAGCTGAGTATAAGACTGTATCATCTGCAAAAAATGGAGAAGGGAGCTTCCTACTGCCTGAGCTATGTTGTTGATGTAAATTGAGAAGAGTGTGGGGCCTAGGATCGAGCCTTGGGGTACTCCCTTGGTGACAGGCAGTGTCTCTGAGACAGCAGATATTCTGACTTAGTTAGCAAACTAGGCCAAATACCCCACAGAGACACCAATACTCCTTACCCGGCCCACAAGAATTGTCACACCCTGATCAGTTTCACCTGTCCTCGTTATTGTCTCCACCCGCTCCAGGTGCCGCTTGCTTTGTATTTATCCCTGTGTTTCCTGTCTCTCTGTGCCAGTTCATCTTGTATGTTCCAAGTCAACCAGCGTTTTTCCCGTACTCCTTCCTTTGCTATTCTCTTGTTCTAGTCCTCCCGGTTTTGACCCTGCCTGACCATTCTGCCTGCCTTGACCACAAGCCTTTCTGCCACTCTGTACCTCCTGGACTCTGATCTGGTTTTGATCTTTTGCCTTCCACTACTATTCTCTTGCCTATTTGATTATTTAACATTGTAAGACTCCAACCAGATGCCTCCTGTGTCTGCATCTGGGTCTCGCCTTGTGTCATGATAGGACGGAATGGTCTACCGTATCAAAAGCTTTGGCCAAGTCAATAAAAATAGCTGCATAACATTGCTTAGAATCAAGGGAAATGGTGACATCATTGAGGACCTTTAAGGTTGCAGTGACACATCCATAACCTGAGCGGAAACCAGATGCATACCAGAGAGAATACTATAGACATCAAGAAAGCCAATCAGTTGATTATTGACAAGTTTTTCCAACATTTTTGATAAACAGGGCAACATAGAAATTGGCCTATAACAGTTAGGATCAGCTTGATCTACAATGCTATTATATTTGGTGATGTTATGTAGACTACTAATGAATCATTATGTGATCTTCCAAGACATTGATTCAGCTTTGATCTAACTTTACTAAAGAAGCACCTCTGTGAGAAGTGGTAGATTGATGCTCAGGTAGCACTATATCTTTTCATTCCACTGCACTGAATGAGCTAATTTAAGAGCACCAGCTGCACTTAGCCCATTCTTTTTTTCTTGCGTAACATTTGGTGATGCAGAAACGAGGGACCACAAGTGTGGCTGTTTTATGAAAATCTGAGAATATGTAGCCAAGGAAACATTTCTGGATGGTCTCAGGGAATGGAAAAACAGTTAGGATGGGAGACTTTTAAAAGGAGATTGAGTGAGGTAGCTGCAAATATGTTCAATGAGCAACTAATAAGCATTTAGACTCGAGAACCTCACAAGTTTGACAAAATGACCTTACATCTTTCAGGCTAATACAGTCGTGGCCAAAAGTTTTGAGAATGACACAAATATTAATTTTCAACGTCTGCTGCCTCAGTTTGTGTAATGGCAATTTGCATATACTTCAGAATGTTATGAAGAGTGATCAGAAAAAAAGGGCTTCACAGGCAAGGATATTGCTGCCAGTAAGATTGGACCTAAATCAACCATTTATCGGATCATCAAGAATTTCAAGGAGAGGGGTTCAATTGTTGTGAAGAAGGCTTCAGGGCGCCCAAGAAAGTCCAGCAAGCGTCAGGACCGTCTTGGTGATGAACAAAGCCCTTTCCAGCATGATGGAGCATCTTGCCATAAGGCAAAAGTGATAACTAAGTGGCTCAAGGAACAAAACATCGATATTTTGGGTCCATGGCCAGGAAACTCCCAGACCTTAATCCCATTGTGAACTTGTAGTCAATCCTCAAGAGGCGGGTAGACAAACAAAAACCCACAAATTCTGACAAACTCCAAGCATTGATTATGCAAGAATGGGCTGCACTGTCGACCAATCGCATTCACGTTGTCATGCTGCGTCATGCAGTTGTTAAGCTAATCGTCATGCAATCGCTTCTCAAAGTCAGTGTATATGTCGAGAAAGGTGCCCTCGAAAGTACGTAATGTCTCGATTCCAAAGCTATACGGTACTACAGATAGCAAGTTAATTATCTCACATCTCGGAAAAGATTTGTAACGTCGTACTTCATTGTTAATGAAATTTGTGCTAATGGTGGGTTTTTGAGCTAGTGCCAAATAGACTCAATTGCGTTGAGATCTGGTGACTGAGAGGGCCATGGCATATAGCTTACATTGTTTTCATGCTCATCAAACCACTCATTGGCCGATGGATAGAGGCATTGTCATCCTATGGGGGCATTGCCATGGTTGGCAAAATAATGGCCTGACTGGCATTTTTATACATGATCCTAAGCATGATGGGATGTAACTTGCTTAATTAACGGAGGAACCTCACCTGTTTTGAAGCACCTGTTTTCAATACACTTTGTATCCCTCATTTCCTCAAGGGTTTCCATTATTTTGGCAGTTACCTATAAATTGCAGTTGAACTGTGCCTTATAGTTCATCTAAGTCCTCAAAATATTTGGATTTTTTTCATTACAATATAGGTAACATCATCACCACACTCAATCGCTACCTCGTCAATACTGTGTAGGTTTGAGAGAGAGAGAGAGAGAGAGAGAGAGAGAGATCTGGTGGATGAGATAGGTTTGACAGAGAGAGAGGGAGAGAGAGATCTATCTGGTGGATGAGTACATTATAGGCTACATTTTTATCAAATTGGAAATTAAGATTAGTCTTTTTGGAGGTCTTCTGAAGATCATGTGATGGTGTAACCTCTAACGTCTGACCTCTAACCTCTGACATCAGTTTGAGATACACCAAACTGAGATCATGTACATTGTGTTAACCGCGTCGACATGTACATTGTGTTAACCGCGTCAACATGTCCCTTGTGTTAACCGCGTCAACATGTCCCTTGTGTTAACCGCGTCAACATGTCCCTTGTGTTAACCGCGTCAACATGTCCCTTGTGTTAACCGCGTCAACATGTCCTGTGTCTTAACCACATCAACATGTCCATTGTGTTAACCGTGTCAACATGTCCATTGTGTTAACCGCGTCGACATGTACATTGTGTTAACCGCGTCAACATGTCCCTTGTGTTAACCGCGTCAACATGTCCCTTGTGTTAACCGCGTCAACATGTCCTGTGTCTTAAACAACATCAACATGTCCCTTGTGTTAACCGCGTCAACATGTCCCTTGTGTTAACCACATCAACATGTCCATTGTGTTAACCGCGTCGACATGTACATTGTGTTAACCGCGTCAACATGTCCCTTGTGTTAACCGCGTCAACATGTCCCTTGTGTTAACCGCGTCAACATGTCCCTTGTGTTAACCGCGTCAACATGTCCTGTGTCTTAACCACATCAACATGTCCATTGTGTTAACCGTGTCAACATGTCCCTTGTGTTAACCGCGTCAACATGTCCCTTGTGTTAACCGCGTCAACATGTCCATTGTGTTAACCGCGTCAACATGTCCATTGTGTTAACCGCGTCAACATGTCCCTTGTGTTAACCGCGTCAACATGTCCCTTGTGTTAACCGCGTCAACATGTCCCTTGTGTTAACCGCGTCAAGATGTCCATTGTGTTAACCGCGTCAACATGTCCATTATGTTAACCGCGTCAACATGTCCCTTGTGTTAACCGCGTCAACATGTCCCTTGTGTTAACCGCATCGACATGTCCCTTGTGTTAACCGCGTCGACATGTCCCTTGTGTTAACTGCGTCAACATGTCCCTTGTGTTAACCACGGCGACATGTCCCTTGTGTTAACCACGTCAACATGTCCCTTGTGTTAACTACGTCAATATGTCCCTTGTGTTAACCACGTCAACATGTCCCTTGTGTTAACCACATCAACATGTCCCTTGTGTTAACCACGTCAACATGTCCCTTGTGTTAACCACGTCAACATGTCCCTTGTGTTAACCGCGTCAACATGACCCTTGTGTTAACCGCGTCGACATGTCCCTTGTGTTAACCGCGTTGACATGTCCCTTGTGTTAATCGCGTCAACATGTCCCTTGTGTTAACCACGTCAACATGTCCCTTGTGTTAACCACGTCAACATGTCCCTTGTGTTAACCACATCAACATGTCCATTGTGTTAACCACATCAACATGTCCATTGTGTTAACCACATCAACATGTCCATTGTGTTAACCGCGTCAACATGTCCATTGTGTTAACCACATCAACATGTCCATTGTGTTAACCACATCAACATGTCCCTATTCCCTATATATATAGTAAACTACTCCTGACCAGTGGGCCCTGGAAAAGTCCAGACCTCCATGGGTTGATTTCCATTGATAATGTTTGTGTGATTTTGTTGTCAGCACATTCAACTATGTAAAGAAAAAAGTATTTAATAAGAATATTTCATTCATTCAGATCTAGGATGTGTTATTTTAGTGTTCCCTTTATTTTTTTGAGCAGTGTATATAGTAAACTACTCCTGAACAGTGGGCCCTGGAAAAGTGCACACACAGTAGTTCACTATTTAAAGAATAGGAAGCCTTGTGGGATGTAACCTTTCTGTCCCCAGTACTGACAAGGTGACACTCTGGTACTACGATCTGGGCAGGTATCCACAAAGCTTCTCAGAGCAGAAGGGATGATCTAGGACCTGTCCATATAATCTTCTTGATTATGATCTGAAATTCAATATCTTTTCCTAGATCAGCTGTTCTTCTCTGAGTACCGGCCACGGACGGAACACACGTCATGTTCTCTGCTGTCACCTAGTGGTGTAAAAGAGACATTACACTGCCTCTACACTGTCGCTAACATTAACCTGTCTCTACACTGTCACTAACATTACACTGTCACTACACTGTCACTAACATTACACTGTCTCTACACTGTCACTAACATTACCCCGTCTCTACACTGTCAATAGCATTACCCTGTCTCTATACTGTCACTAACGTTACACTGTCACTAACATTACCTTGTCTCTACACTGTCAATAGCATTACCCTGTCACTACACTGTCACTAACATTATAGCGTCTCTACACTGTCACTAACATTACACTGTCTCTACACTGTCACTAACATTACACTGTCACTAACATTAGACTGTCTCTACACTGTCACTAACATTACCCTGTCGCTAACATTAGACGTCTCTGAACTGTCACTAACATTACCCCGCCTCTACACTGTCACTAACATTACCCTGTCACTAACACTATAACGTCTCTACACTGTCACTAACATTACCCTGCCGCTAACATTACCCTGTCGCTAACATTACACTGTCTCTAACATTAGACCATCTCTACACTGTCACTAACATTACCCTGTCGCTAACATTACACTGTCACTAACATTACCCTGTCGCTAACATTACACTGTCACTAACATTAGACCATCTCTACACTGTCACTAACATTACACTGTCTCTACACTGTCACTAACATTACCCTGTCTCTACACTGTCACTAACATTACCCTGTCTCTACACTGTCACTAACATTACCCTGTCTCTACACTGTCACTAACATTACCCTGTCTCTACACTGTCACTAACATTACCCTGTCTCTACACTGTCACTAACATTACACTGTCTCTACACTGTCAATAACATTACCCTGTCACTACACTGTCACTAACATTACCCTGTCACTACACTGTCACTAACATTATAGCGTCTCTACACTGTCACTAACATTACCCTGTCGCTAACATTAGACCGTCTCTACCCTGTCACTAGCATTACCCTGTCTCTACACTGTCACTAACATTACACTGTCTGTCTCTACACTGTCACTAACATGACACTGTCACTAACATTACACTGTCTGTCGCTACACTGTCACTAACATTACACTGTCACTACACTGTCACTAACATTACACTGTCACTACAGTGTCACTAACATTACCATGTCTCTACACTGTCACTAACATTACCCTGTCTCTACACTGTCACTAACATTACCCTGTCTGTCTCTACACTGTCACTAACGTTAGAACGTCTCTACACTGTCACTAACATTACCCTGTCTCTACACTGTCACTAACATGACACTGTCTCTAACATTACACTGTCTGTCTCTACACTGTCACTAACATTACATTTTCTGTCTCTACACTGTCACTAACATTACCCTGTCTCTACACTGTCACTAACATTACACTGTCTGTCATTACACTGTCACTAACATTACACTGTCTCTACACTGTCACTAACATTACCCTGTCACTACACTGTCACTAACATTACCCTGTCTCTACACTGTCACTAACATTACCCTGTCTCTACACTGTCACTAACATTACCCTGTCTCTACACTGTCACTAACATTACACTGTCTCTACACTGTCACTAACATTACACTGTCACTACACTGTCACTAACATTATAGCGTCTCTACACTGTCACTAACATTACCCTGTCACTAACATTACACTGTCTGTCACTACACTGTCACTAACATTACCCTGTCACTACACTGTCACTAACATTACACTGTCACTACACTGTCACTAACATTACCCTGTCTCTACACTGTCACTAACATGACCCGGTCTGTCTCTACACTGTCACTAACATTACACTGTCTGTCTCTACACTGTCACTAACATTACCCTGTCTCTACACTGTCACTAACATTACCCTGTCTCTACACTGTCACTAACATTACCCTGTTACTACACTGTCACTAACGTTATAGCGTCTCTACACTGTTACTAACATTACCCTGTCACTAACATTACACTGTCTGTCACTACGCTGTCACTAACATTACCCTGTCACTACACTGTCACTAACATTATAGCGTCTCTACACTGTCACTAACATTACCCTGTCGCTAACATTACACTGTCTGTCACTACACTGTCACTAACATTACCCTGTCACTACACTGTCACTAACATTACACTGTCACTACACTGTCACTAACATGACCCTGTCTCTACACTGTCACTAACATTACCCTGTCTGTCTCTACACTGTCACTAACATTACACTGTCTGTCTCTACACTGTCACTAACATTACCCTGTCTCTACACTGTCACTAACATTACCCTGTCTGATTCTACACTGTCACTAACATTACACTGTCTGTCTCTACACTGTCACTAACATTACCCTGTCTCTACACTATCACTAACATTACCCTGTCTGTCTCTACACTGTCACTAACATGACCCTGTCTCTACACTGTCACTAACATTACACTGTCTGTCTCTACACTGTCACTAACATTCCCCTGTCTCTACACTGTCACTAACATTACCCTGTCTGATTCTACACTGTCACTAACATTACACTGTCTGTCTCTACACTGTCACTAACATTACCCTGTCTCTACACTATCACTAACATTACCCTGTCTGTCTCTACACTGTCACTAACATGACCCTGTCTCTACACTGTCACTAACATGACCCTGTCTCTACACTGTCACTAACATTACCCTGTCTCTACACTGTCACTAACATTACCCTGTCACTAACACTATACCGTCTCTACACTGTCACTAACATTACCCTGTCTCTACACTGTCACTAACGTTACATTGTCTCTATGCCATTTGGGATACACACTGTAATATGTGAGAGGCTCTCTACTGTCACAAGTCGTTGCAGGTGCTGTGGTATCTCTCATCTCATAAAGGAGACGGGCTGTGTATTGTACAGTTAGTGGTATCTCTCATCCATGGTCTTAGGTAGGCAGTGGTGGGAAAAGTTGTTAATTTGTCATACTTGCGTTAAAGTAAAGATACCTAAACAGAAAATGACTCAAGTAAAAGTTTCCCAGTAAAATACCACTTGAGTAAAAGTAAAAGTTTCCTAGTAAAATACCACTTGAGGAAAAGTCTAAAAATATCTGGTTTTAAAATATACTTGGTAGAAAAAAAAGTACAGTGGTAGAAAAAGTATTCAAATGTCATACTTGAGTAAAAGTACACAGTAAAAGTACACAGTAAAAGTACACAGTAAAAGTACACAGTAAAAGTACATCTTACACATCAAATTCCTCATATTGAGTAAACCTAGACGGCACGATGTCCGTATTATTTTGAATTACAGACAGACAGGGGCACATTCCAACCCTCAGACATCCTTTCCCAAACACAGTATTTGGTGTTTCGTGAGTCCGACCAGATCAGAGGCAGTAGGGATGACAAAGCGTTATATATCTGTCCTGCTTTAGCATTCTACACGTAACGAGTAGTTTTAGTCGTCAGGGAAAACGTCCATTATTTTCTTTAGGAATGTAACGGAGTAAAAGTAAAAAAATTAAGATATAACAATATATAAATAGTTAAAAAGATAAATAGTAAAGTACAGATACCCCCCCCAAAAAACGACTTAAGTAGTACTTTTAAAGTAGTTTAAATTATTAAGTACTTCACACCACTGTAGGTAGGTGACACACATGGTGTTGCTGTGTTTTCTCTCAGGGCAGGTCTATAGGGGTTTGTGTGTTTTGGGTCAAACAAAACCCAGTGTTCTGTCCCACGTGGCACCCTATTCCCTACATAGTGCACTACGTTTGACCAGAGCCCGTCAAAAGTAGTGCACTATATAGGGAAAAGGGTTCCATTTGGAACAAAGAGCCATGTTCACTCCAAATGGGAAACCAGACAAGCAGTCAGAATTGCAAGGGTCTCAAATCGCACCCTATTCCCTACATAGATCCCTATATAGGGAATAGGGTGTGATTTGGGATGCGGACTAAATGTCACCTCTGTTTACATTAACAACAGTTGACGGTATCTATCATGTGTATTTACAAAAACAACTGTTCTGTCCCTTTTTAGACTGATCTGTGTCTAATTCAACAGGCAGACTAAACGGCTGGCCCTCATCAACGCTCTGGAGACAAGCTATCTGTTCGTCCTCGGGTTTATCGACTGAGAAAGGATGAACCTGGGACTCATCAACGCTCTGGAGACAAGCTATCTGTTCGTCCTCGGTTTTATCGACTGAGAAAGGATGAACCTGGGACTCATCAACGCTCTGGAGACAAGCTATCTGTTCGTCCTCGGGTTTATCGACTGAGAAAGGATGAACCTGGGACTCATCAACGCTCTGGAGACAAGCTATCTGTTCGTCCTCAGGTTTATCGACTGAGAAAGGATGAAACATGGACAAGAAAACAGTAGAAAAATTGCCAAAGACAGAACAGAATGGGCATGTCCCCCACTGCAATGCAATGTATCATTACTAATGGAGAACGGTATTTTAACTAGGCAAGTCAGTTAAGAACATTTATTTGTATTTTTATAATGACGGCCTACATCGGCCAATTGTACGCCGCCCTATGGGGACGCCCAATCACGTGCCTTAGACGTAATCCATTTCCTGACTAATACAACCTAAACAGTTCAATGTATTCTTGGTCTGACCAGAGAAAACATACAGCTAAAATGTCAAGGGCAATTCCACAGTAAGGAAATTACACTTTGACTCAGATTTGTTCACTTTTAAATGTATGCCAAACTGATTTCAAAGTTTAACAAACCATACAACTTTATACACAAGGGCTTTTTATTTTTTTAAACAATTTATACAGAACATTTCACAAAAACACATTTTCTGGAAGAGCAAAGTTTTGGTCTTAGCTTTTTTTTAATGCAAAAGTCACCCAGTAAAATACTACTACTAGTAAAATACTACTACTAGTAAAATACTACTACCAGTAAAATACTACTACTAGTAAAATACTACTACTAGTAAAATACTACTACCAGTAAAATACTACTACTAGTAAAATACTACTACCAGTAAAATACTACTACTAGTAAAATACTACTACTAGTAAAATACTACTACCAGTAAAATACTACTAGTAGTAAAATACTACTACTAGTAAAATACTACTACTAGTAAAATACTACTACTAGTAAAATACTACTACCAGTAAAATACTACTACTAGTAAAATACTACTACCAGTAAAATACTACTACTAGTAAAATACTACTACTAGTAAAATACTACTACTAGTAAAATACTACTACCAGTAAAATACTACTACCAGTAAAATACTACTACTAGTAAAATACTACTACCAGTAAAATACTACTACCAGTAAAATACTACTACTAGTAAAATACTACTACTAGTAAAATACTACTACCAGTAAAATACTACTACTAGTAAAATACTACTACCAGTAAAATACTACTACCAGTAAAATATTACTACTAGTAAAATACTGCTACTAGTAAAATACTACTACTAGTAAAATACTACTACCAGTAAAATACTACTACTAGTAAAATACTACTACCAGTAAAATACTACTACTAGTAAAATACTACTACTAGTAAAATACTACTACCAGTAAAATACTACTACTAGTAAAATACTACTACTAGTAAAATACTACTACCAGTAAAATACTACTACTATTAAAATACTACTACTAGTAAAATACTACTACTAGTAAAATACTACTACTAGTAAAATACTACTACTAGTAAAATACTACTACCAGTAAAATACTACTACTAGTAAATACTACTACTAGTAAAATACTACTACCAGTAAAATACTACTACTATTAAAATACTACTACTAGTAAAATACTACTACTAGTAAAATACTACTACTAGTAAAATACTACTACTAGTAAAATACTACTACCAGTAAAATACTACTACTAGTAAAATACTACTACTAGTAAAATACTACTACTAGTAAAATACTACTACCAGTAAAATACTACTACTAGTAAAATACTACTACTAGTAAAATACTACTACCAGTAAAATACTACTACTAGTAAAATACTACTACTAGTAAAATACTACTACTAGTAAAATACTACTACCAGTAAAATACTACTACTAGTAAAATACTACTACTAGTAAAATACTACTACCAGTAAAATACTACTACTAGTAAAATACTACTACCAGTAAAATACTACTACCAGTAAAATACTACTACTAGTAAAATACTACTACCAGTAAAATACTACTACTAGTAAAATACTACTACTAGTAAAATACTACTACCAGTAAAATACTACTACCAGTAAAATACTACTACTATTAAAATACTACTACTAGTAAATACTACTACTAGTAAATACTACTACTAGTAAAATACTACTACTAGTAAAATACTACTACCAGTAAAATACTACTACTAGTAAAATACTACTACTAGTAAAATACTACTACCAGTAAAATACTACTACTATTAAAATACTACTACTAGTAAAATACTACTACTAGTAAAATACTACTACTAGTAAAATACTACTACTAGTAAAATACTACTACCAGTAAAATACTACTACTAGTAAAATACTACTACTAGTAAAATACTACTACTAGTAAAATACTACTACCAGTAAAATACTACTACTAGTAAAATACTACTACTAGTAAAATACTACTACCAGTAAAATACTACTACTAGTAAAATACTACTACTAGTAAAATACTACTACTAGTAAAATACTACTACCAGTAAAATACTACTACTAGTAAAATACTACTACTAGTAAAATACTACTACCAGTAAAATACTACTACTAGTAAAATACTACTACTAGTAAAATACTACTACCAGTAAAATACTACTACCAGTAAAATACTACTACTAGTAAATACTACTACCAGTAAAATACTACTACTAGTAAAATACTACTACCAGTAAAATACTACTACCAGTAAAATACTACTACTAGTAAAATACTACTACTAGTAAAATACTACTACTAGTAAAATACTACTACCAGTAAAATACTACTACTAGTAAAATACTACTACTAGTAAAATACTACTACCAGTAAAATACTACTACTAGTAAAATACTACTACTAGTAAAATACTACTACTAGTAAAAGTCTAAAAGTATTTGGTAAATATATTTACGTATCAAAAGTAAAAGTATAAACAATTTAAAATTCCATAAATCAAAACAGAAGGCATGATTTTCTTGATTTTAAAATTTTACCAAAATCCAGGGGCACACGCCAACACTCAGATGTAATTTACAAACAGTGTGTGTGTTTAGTGAGTCCTCCAGATCAGAGGCAGTAGGGATGACCAGGGATGTTCTCTGTTTAGTGAGTCCTCCAGATCAGAGGCAGTAGGGATGACCAGGGATGTTCTCTGTTTAGTGATTCCTCCAGATCAGAGGCAGTAGGGATGACCAGGGATGTTCTCTGTTTAGTGAGTCCTCCAGATCAGAGGCAGTAGGGATGACCAGGGATGTTATCTGTTTAGTGAGTCCACCAGATCAGAGGCAGTAGGGATGACCAGGGATGTTCTCTGTTTAGTGAGTCCTCCAGATCAGAGGCAGTAGGGATGACCAGGGATGTTCTCTGTTTAGTGAGTCCTCCAGATCATAGGCAGTAGGGATGACCAGGGATGTTCTCTGTTTAGTGAGTCCTCCAGATCAGAGGCAGTAGGGATGACCAGGGATGTTCTCTGTTTAGTGAGTCCTCCAGATCAGAGGCAGTAGGGATGACCAGGGATGTTCTCTCGCTAAATATAGACTTAGTTTTCATTCCACATACAATTTGACATGCTTCTATGAACTTGACATGTTGGTGCTCATGGGTCCTTTTTACAAGGAAATGCCCTAAACTATTAGAGCCATACTAAGCTAGCAGTTTCATCAAGCTCTCCAAAATAATGATATCAATGTTTCAAAGTTCATCAAAAACAACCGTTGGCAACATGAGGTAAGTCGTTAAAGAACAACGTTATTACCACTAATGCTAACAATGCTATCAAAGGCATACGACTTAATGGAGAGCGCTAAAGTACCATATGCAGAAGAGAAACACTTTTCAGGCCACTTCAATAAAAAACAGACTTTAATCGAGAATAAACACAGCAGGTTAGGAGAATAAACACAGCAGGTTAGGAGAATAAACACAGCAGGTTAGGAGAATAAACACAGCAGGTTAGGAGAATAAACACAGCAGGTTAGGAGAATAAACACAGCAGGTTAGGAGAATAAACACAGCAGGTTAGGAGAATAAACACAGCAGGTTAGGAGAATAAACACAGCAAGTTAGGAGAATAAACACAGCAGGTTAGGAGAATAAACACAGCAGGTTAGGAGAATAAACACAGCAATTTAGGAGAATAAACACAGCAGGTTAGGAGAATAAACACAGCAGGTTAGGAGAATAAACACAGCAAGTTAGGAGAATAAACACAGCAGGTTAGGAGAATAAACACAGCAGGTTAGGAGAATAAACACAGCAGGTTAGGAGAATAAACACAGCAGGTTAGGAGAATAAACACAGCAGGTTAGGAGACTGAGGTTTAAGTTTATGAAAAAGGTTAGCGAAAAATGCTCTCCTGACCTGCTCCAACGAAAATCACCTCGTTTTGAAGTGGCTCTCCCGTATGCAGAATCAAACATGATGTTCTTTACTGGAGAAACCAAACTTTTTGTTTACTGAGGTCACATGACAGGTAAGGTCAAAAAGACGCCAGCAGCGGACTGACAAACACACCCAAATGGTACATGAATAATCACATTACAGAAGAAAAACGTAGAATAGAGTTTCTAGACTCTACACAGCTATAACTGTCCCAAACACTGAACACTCTACACAGCTATAACTGTCCCAAACACTGAACACTCTACACAGCTATAACTGTCTCAAACACTGAACACTCTACACAAGCTATAACTGTCCCAAACACTGAACACTCTACACAAGCTATAACTGTCCCAAACACTGAACACTCTACACAGCTATAACTGTCCCAAACACTGAACACTCTACACAGCTATAACTGTCCCAAACACGGAACACTCTACACAGCTATAACTGTCCCAAACACTGAACACTCTACACAGCTATAACTGTCCCAAACACTGAACACTCTACACAAGCTATAACTGTCCCAAACACTGAACACTCTACACAGCTATAACTGTCCCAAACACTGAACACTCTACACAAGCTATAACTGTCCCAAACACTGAACACTCTACACAGCTATAACTGTCTCAAACACTGAACACTCTACACAAGCTATAACTGTCCCAAACACTGAACACTCTACACAGCTATAACTGTCCCAAACACTGAACACTCTACACAGCTATAACTGTCCCAAACACTGAACACTCTACACAAGCTATAACTGTCCCAAACACTGAACACTCTACACAGCTATAACTGTCCCAAACACTGAACACTCTACACAGCTATAACTGTCCCAAACACGGAACACTCTACACAGCTATAACTGTCCCAAACACTGAACACTCTACACAGCTATAACTGTCCCAAACACTGAACACTCTACACAAGCTATAACTGTCCCAAACACTGAACACTCTACACAGCTATAACTGTCCCAAACACTGAACACTCTACACAGCTATAACTGTCCCAAACACTGAACACATTACAGTTTTACCAGAATACCAAAACAGACATTTAACTTTTCAAAAAAAAAATACCATGTGATTCTAATAACCATACACAGGAGATACATTTGTTAAGGTACAGTGAGTATCAGACGATGACTGGTCTCTTTGCAGTCTATTCAGATGTACACACCTACACTGCTTCCACTGTGGTGAGACTGCGATGGTTGAACTCTGGAGCCCTTATACCCGATAAAAACAGGATTCTGAGGTACGGCTTGAAAACTGGAGTTTTGTGAAACGGACAGGTTTCCCGGATGACTGTAGGAGTATGGATTTGTCTGTTGACTACCGGTATATGTGGTATACGGAGCGGTCAGGTGGTTATAGGAGTACGGAGTCTGTTGGCTGATGTATAGGGAGTTAGCCAGAGTGGACAAGCTGCTGACGTAGTTGGAGCTGTTAGAGGTGGAGGGATGGTGTCCGTCAACATGATGTCCGTTGCCATGGTGATAGACCAACGGCCCAACGTTCTCCACCGAGCTAGAGTCATACACAGCAGCAGGAGGGTTCATGACGACCCCTTGTTGTCCATAAGGAGCGTTATGAAGAATCGGAGCTTGGTGGTGTTGGTATGCATCGAAGCTGTGACTTTGTTGGTAGTTCAGACCGGGCTGGCGGTGAGCCCTCACGCTAAGAACGCTGGAGATGGGATGGTAGCGCATCAGAGTGGGTTTGTTGATCCCGTTGGCTGGGTGATAGATATCGAACGAGGCTTTGTTGGAGTGGACGCGGCGACAGAGGAAGAGAAGCCCAGAGGTCAGGAGGAAGGCTCCGGTCACCCAACCGATGTAGAGAGCCTCTCCCAACTCCCTGCGCTGTGCGTCGATCAGCAAAGGGTTATAGAAGTCACGGATTATGGCGTGAGCCGTCCAGGAGACTGGGATGAACACACAGATAGAGGCCAGTAACTGCATGCCTCCAGCCACCATGAGGATGAGGCTCTTAACGCGGTCGTTGTCCTGGATGCAGGAGGTACAGCGCATCCCTGCTAGAGCCCCCAGTAGACCCATCCCTGAGAGAGCCAGAGAGCAGCACATCAAGCCCCTTGCAGCCTGTGGAATAGAAAACCAATACATACTGTAGCACATCAACCCATTATCTAGCTACCTCTTCAAGACGTTCCGATCGCTTGGTGGAACGGGCTAAGGTTGAAAGTCGCTGAACCGGGGTTGGAGACCCGGTAGAAGCTACTGCCCATATTTGCTACAATACACAAAGTAAAGTTGACCTAAATAGGTTTTAAAATTTATTCATGATTGACATGATTTCATATTGTTCGTCCCAAATGGCACAGGCACTACATAAGGAAAAGTGTGCAATTTGGGACACACCCATAAAGTAATCATACCTGCAGGTCTGCGGGGAGATACAGCAGAGAGTCGTACACTTTACACTGCATCCTGATGTTGGCCTGTCTATAGCAGTTCATCCACAGGCCCTCCCAGCGCGTCTCCATGACGATGATGTTCTCTCCGATGAAGGCCGTAACCTTCCACATGGGCATCCCGGTGACGGCAGCTGCGCCGATCAGACCCACCAGTCCCGTGCACAGCGCCGCGATCTCAGACACGCCCTGGAACATCACGTCGTCCGTTGTTAAGGGTCCAGAGAAACAATCAGGGTCCAAACGAACTCTCAGAGTCCTCCTGACAAAGAAACCTTAGTGATAGTTGACTCCCAAATCTCAGAGTCCTCCTGACAAAGAAACCTTAGTGATAGTTGACTCCCAAATCTCAGAGTCCTTCTGACAAAAAAACCTTAGTGACAGTTGACTACCAAATCTACTTTTCTCTGATGTTTTCAGACCTCAGAAATGGTCTAAGTTGGAGATGAGTCCATGTCCCCATACAATGTCCCAAAACAAATGAAAATCCTGTACGGTTGGAGTAGTATCCGAGGCAGAGAGGTGACCTTTCCTTTTCTCAGCTTTGATGGTGAAGTATGAGACAGACAATAGCACTGGGTGTTGGGTAACTACTGTCTGCTATGGGAGAGAAACTCTGCTCTCACCTGGTTGGCTTATAGGATCAGGGTACAAAGGAGGACCTGTGAGGACTGTCTGTGTGCGGGCATTGTCTAGTACAGTAGTTCATTGGTTCACCCACTTGTTGATGTTTTCATAGCCCACACATCCACTCAATTACACATTATACCATTGGAGCTTAATACAGTAGATAGCTGTGCTACCATTGGAGCTTAACACAGTAGATAGCTGTGTTACCATTGGAGCTTAACACAGTAGATAGCTGTGTTACCATTGGAGCTTAACACAGTAGATAGCTGTGTTACCATTGGAGCTTAACACAGTAGATAGCTGTGTTACCATTGGAGCTTAACACAGTAGATAGCTGTGTTACCATTGGAGCTTAACACAGTAGATAGCTGTGTTACCATTGGAGCTTAACACAGTAGATAGCTGTGTTACCATTGGAGCTTAACACAGTAGATAGCTGTGTTACCATTGGAGCTTAACACAGTAGATAGCTGTGTTACCATTGGAGCTTAACACAGTAGATAGCTGTGTTACCATTGGAGCTTAACACAGTAGATAGCTGTGTTACCATTGGAGCTTAACACAGTAGATAGCTGTGTTACCATTGGAGCTTAACACAGTAGATAGCTGTGTTACCATTGGAGCTTAACACAGTAGATAGCTGTGTTACCATTGGAGCTTAACACAGTAGATAGCTGTGTTACCATTGGAGCTTAACACAGTAGATAGCTGTGTTACCATTGGAGCTTAACACAGTAGATAGCTGTGTTACCATTGGAGCTTAACACAGTAGATAGCTGTGTTACCATTGGAGCTTAACACAGTAGATAGCTGTGTTACCATTGGAGCTTAACACAGTAGATAGCTGTGTTACCATTGGAGCTTAACACAGTAGATAGCTGTGTTACCATTGGAGCTTAACACAGTAGATAGCTGTGTTACCATTGGAGCTTAACACAGTAGATAGCTGTGTTACCATTGGAGCTTAACACAGTAGATAGCTGTGTTACCATTGGAGCTTAACACAGTAGATAGCTGTGTTACCATTGGAGCTTAACACAGTAGATAGCTGTGTTACCATTGGAGCTTAACACAGTAGATAGCTGTGTTACCATTGGAGCTTAACACAGTAGATAGCTGTGTTACCATTGGAGCTTAACACAGTAGATAGCTGTGTTACCATTGGAGCTTAACACAGTAGATAGCTGTGTTACCATTGGAGCTTAACACAGTAGATAGCTGTGTTACCATTGGAGCTTAACACAGTAGATAGCTGTGTTACCATTGGAGCTTAACACAGTAGATAGCTGTGTTACCATTGGAGCTTAACACAGTAGATAGCTGTGTTACCATTGGAGCTTAACACAGTAGATAGCTGTGTTACCATTGGAGCTTAACACAGTAGATAGCTGTGTTACCATTGGAGCTTAACACAGTAGATAGCTGTGTTACCATTGGAGCTTAACACAGTAGATAGCTGTGTTACCATTGGAGCTTAACACAGTAGATAGCTGTGTTACCATTGGAGCTTAACACAGTAGATAGCTGTGTTACCATTGGAGCTTAACACAGTAGATAGCTGTGTTACCATTGGAGCTTAACACAGTAGATAGCTGTGTTACCATTGGAGCTTAACACAGTAGATAGCTGTGTTACCATTGGAGCTTAACACAGTAGATAGCTGTGTTACCATTGGAGCTTAACACAGTAGATAGCTGTAAAAAAAAAAAAAAAAGGTTACACATAACATTTAATGTAAGACAACCAAACAGTTTGATTTAACAAGTCCTACATTATTTAACTAAATATTTAGTCAAGCTTGAGCTTCCATGTCACCACCATAGGGAGCTTTCATCTCACCACAATAGGGAGCTTCCATCTCACCACCACCACAGGGAGCTTCCATCTCACCACCACCACAGGGAGCTTCCATCTCTCACCACCATAGGGAGCCTCCATCTCTCACCACCATAGGGAGCTTCCATCTCACCACCATAGGGAGCTTCCATCTCACCACCATAGGGAGCTTCCATCTCTCACCACCATAGGGAGCTTCCATCTCACCACCACAGGGAGCTTCCATCTCTCATCACCATAGGGAGCTTCCATCTCTCACCACCACAGGGAGCTTCCATCTCTCACCACCATAGGGAGCCTCCATCTCTCACCACCATAGGGAGCTTCCATCTCACCACCATAGGGAGCTTCCATCTCTCACCACCATAGGGAGCTTCCATCTCTCATCACCATAGGGAGCTTCCATCTCTCACCACCATAGGGAGCTTCCATCTCACCACCACCACAGGGAGCTTCCATCTCTCACCACCATAGGGAGCCTCCATCTCTCACCACCATAGGGAGCTTCCATCTCACCACCATAGGGAGCTTCCATCTCACCACCATAGGGAGCTTCCATCTCTCACCACCATAGGGAGCTTCCATCTCACCACCACAGGGAGCTTCCATCTCACCACCACAGGGAGCTTCCATCTCTCATCACCATAGGGAGCTTCCATCTCTCACCACCATAGGGAGCTTCCATCTCACCACCACCACAGGGAGCTTCCATCTCTCACCACCACAGGGAGCTTCCATCTCTCACCACCATAGGGAGCCTCCATCTCTCACCACCATAGGGAGCTTCCATCTCACCACCATAGGGAGCTTCCATCTCTCACCACCATAGGGAGCTTCCATCTCACCACCACAGGGAGCTTCCATCTCACCACCACAGGGAGCTTCCATCTCTCATCACCATAGGGAGCTTCCATCTCTCACCACCATAGGGAGCTTCCATCTCTCACCACCATAGGGAGCTTCTATCTCTCACCACCACAGGGAGCTTCTATCTCTCACCACCACAGGGAGCTTCCATCTCACCACCATAGGGAGCTTCCATCTCTCACCACCATAGGGAGCTTCCATCTCACCACCACAGGGAGCTTCCATCTCACCACCACAGGGAGCTTCCATCTCTCATCACCATAGGGAGCTTCCATCTCTCACCACCATAGGGAGCTTCCATCTCTCACCACCATAGGGAGCTTCTATCTCTCACCACCACAGGGAGTTTCCATCTCACCACCACAGGGAGCTTCCATCTCACCACCATAGGGAGCTTCCATCTCTCACCACCACAGGGAGCTTCCATCTCTCACCACCATAGGGAGCCTCCATCTCTCACCACCACAGGGAGCTTCCATCTCTCACCACCATAGGGAGCCTCCATCTCTCATCACCACAGGGAGCTTCCATCTCTCACCACCACAGGGAGCTTCCATCTCTCACCACCACAGGGAGCTTCCATCTCTCACCACCATAGGGAGCTTCCATCTCTCACCACCAAAGTGAGCTGCATCTCTCACCACCACAGGGAGGTTCCATCTCTCACCACCACAGGGAGGAGAGGAACCCATCTCCCCATTAGTTCCTGCCAAGTCAGCAGCTACTCCTCCTGGGGTTTATTAGGGATCCCCATTTGTTCCTGCCAAGTCAGCAGCTACTCTTCCTGGGGTTTATTAGGGATCCCCATTTGTTCCTGCCAAGTCAGCAGCTACTCTTCCTGGGGTTTATTAGGGATCCCCATTTGTTCCTGCCAAGTCAGCAGCTACTCCTCCTGGGGTTTATTAGGGATCCCTATTTGTTCCTGACAAGTCAGCAGCTACTCTTCCTGGGGTTTATTAGGGATCCCCATTTGTTCCTGCCAAGTCAGCAGCTACTCTTCCTGGGGTTTATTAGGGATCCCCATTTGTTCCTGCCAAGTCAGCAGCTACTCTTCCTGGGGTTTATTATGGATCTCCATTAGTTCCTGCCAAGTCAGCAGCTACTCTTAATGGGGTTTATTAGGGATCCCCATTTGTTCCTGCCAAGTCAGCAGCTACTCTTCCTGGGGTTTATTAGGGATCCCCATTTGTTCCTGCCAAGTCAGCAGCTACTCCTCCTGGGGTTTATTAGGGATCCCTATTTGTTCCTGCCAAGTCAGCAGCTACTCTTCCTGGGGTTTATTAGGGATCCCCATTTGTTCCTGCCAAGTCAGCAGCTACTCCTCCTGGGGTTTATTAGGGATCCCTATTTGTTCCTGACAAGTCAGCAGCTACTCTTCCTGGGGTTTATTAGGGATCCCCATTTGTTCCTGCCAAGTCAGCAGCTACTCCTCCTGGGGTTTATTAGGGATCCCTATTTGTTCCTGCCAAGTCAGCAGCTACTCTTCCTGGGGTTTATTAGGGATCCCCATTTGTTCCTGCCAAGTCAGCAGCTACTCCTCCTGGGGTTTATTAGGGATCCCTATTTGTTCCTGACAAGTCAGCAGCTACTCTTCCTGGGGTTTATTAGGGATCCCCATTTGTTCCTGCCAAGTCAGCAGCTACTCTTCCTGGGGTTTATTATGGATCTCCATTAGTTCCTGCCAAGTCAGCAGCTACTCTTCCTGGGGTTTATTAGGGATCCCCATTTGTTCCTGCCAAGTCAGCAGCTACTCTTCCTGGGGTTTATTAGGGATCCCCATTTGTTCCTGCCAAGGCAGCAGCTACTCTTCCTGTGGTTTATTAGGGATCCCCATTTGTTCCTGCCAAGTCAGCAGCTACTCTTCCTGGGGTTTATTAGGGATCCCTATTTGTTCCTGCCAAGTCAGCAGCTACTCTTCCTGGGGTTTATTAGGGATCCCTATTTGTTCCTGCCAAGTCAGCAGCTACTCTTCCTGGGGTTTATTAGGGATCCCCATTTGTTCCTGCCAAGTCAGCAGCTACTCTTCCTGGGGTTTATTATGGATCTCCATTAGTTCCTGCCAAGTCAGCAGCTACTCTTCCTGGGGTTTATTAGGGATCCCCATTTGTTCCTGCCAAGTCAGCAGCTACTCTTCCTGGGGTTTATTAGGGATCCCCATTTGTTCCTGTCAAGGCAGCAGCTACTCCTCCTGGGGTTTATTAGGGATCCCTATTTGTTCCTGCCAAGTCAGCAGCTACTCTTCCTGGGGTTTATTAGGGATCCCCATTTGTTCCTGCCAAGTCAGCAGCTACTCCTCCTGGGGTTTATTAGGGATCCCTATTTGTTCCTGCCAAGTCAGCAGCTACTCTTCCTGGGGTTTATTAGGGATCCCCATTTGTTCCTGCCAAGTCAGCAGCTACTCTTCCTGGGGTTTATTAGGGATCCCCATTTGTTCCTGCCAAGTCAGCAGCTACTCCTCCTGGGGTTTATTAGGGATCCCTATTTGTTCCTGCCAAGTCAGCAGCTACTCTTCCTGGGGTTTATTAGGGATCCCCATTTGTTCCTGCCAAGTCAGCAGCTACTCTTCCTGGGGTTTATTAGGGATCCCCATTTGTTCCTGCCAAGTCAGCAGCTACTCTTCCTGGGGTTTATTAGGGATCCCCATTAGTTCCTGCCAAGTCAGCAGCTACTCTTCCTGGGGTTTATTAGGGATCCCCATTAGTTCCTGCCAAGTCAGCAGCTACTCTTCCTGTGGTTTATTAGGGATCCCCATTAGTTCCTGCCAAGTCAGCAGCTACTCTTCCTGGGGTTTATTAGGGATCCCCATTAGTTCCTGCCAAGTCAGCAGCTACTCTTCCTGGGGTTTATTAGGGATCCCCATTAGTTCCTGCCAAGTCAGCAGCTACTCTTCCTGGGGTTTATTAGGGATCCCCATTAGTTCCTGCCAAGTCAGCAGCTACTCTTCCTGGGGTTTATTAGGGATCCCCATTTGTTCCTGCCAAGGCAGCAGCTACTCCTCCTGGGGTTTATTAGGGATCCCTATTTGTTCCTGCCAAGTCAGCAGCTACTCTTCCTGGGGTTTATTAGGGATCCCCATTTGTTCCTGCCAAGTCAGCAGCTACTCCTCCTGGGGTTTATTAGGGATCCCTATTTGTTCCTGCCAAGTCAGCAGCTACTCTTCCTGGGGTTTATTAGGGATCCCCATTTGTTCCTGCCAAGTCAGCAGCTACTCCTCCTGGGGTTTATTAGGGATCCCTATTTGTTCCTGACAAGTCAGCAGCTACTCTTCCTGGGGTTTATTAGGGATCCCCATTTGTTCCTGCCAAGTCAGCAGCTACTCTTCCTGGGGTTTATTATGGATCTCCATTAGTTCCTGCCAAGTCAGCAGCTACTCTTCCTGGGGTTTATTAGGGATCCCCATTTGTTCCTGCCAAGTCAGCAGCTACTCTTCCTGGGGTTTATTAGGGATCCCCATTTGTTCCTGCCAAGGCAGCAGCTACTCTTCCTGTGGTTTATTAGGGATCCCCATTTGTTCCTGCCAAGTCAGCAGCTACTCTTCCTGGGGTTTATTAGGGATCCCTATTTGTTCCTGCCAAGTCAGCAGCTACTCTTCCTGGGGTTTATTAGGGATCCCTATTTGTTCCTGCCAAGTCAGCAGCTACTCTTCCTGGGGTTTATTAGGGATCCCCATTTGTTCCTGCCAAGTCAGCAGCTACTCTTCCTGGGGTTTATTATGGATCTCCATTAGTTCCTGCCAAGTCAGCAGCTACTCTTCCTGGGGTTTATTAGGGATCCCCATTTGTTCCTGCCAAGTCAGCAGCTACTCTTCCTGGGGTTTATTAGGGATCCCCATTTGTTCCTGTCAAGGCAGCAGCTACTCCTCCTGGGGTTTATTAGGGATCCCTATTTGTTCCTGCCAAGTCAGCAGCTACTCTTCCTGGGGTTTATTAGGGATCCCCATTTGTTCCTGCCAAGTCAGCAGCTACTCCTCCTGGGGTTTATTAGGGATCCCTATTTGTTCCTGCCAAGTCAGCAGCTACTCTTCCTGGGGTTTATTAGGGATCCCCATTTGTTCCTGACAAGTCAGCAGCTACTCTTCCTGGGGTTTATTAGGGATCCCCATTTGTTCCTGCCAAGTCAGCAGCTACTCTTCCTGGGGTTTATTATGGATCTCCATTAGTTCCTGCCAAGTCAGCAGCTACTCTTCCTGGGGTTTATTAGGGATCTCCATTAGTTCCTGCCAAGTCAGCAGCTACTCTTCCTGGGGTTTATTAGGGATCCCCATTTGTTCCTGCCAAGTCAGCAGCTACTCTTCCTGGAGTTTATTAGGGATCCCCATTTGTTCCTGCCAAGGCAGCAGCTACTCTTCCTGTGGTTTATTAGGGATCCCCATTTGTTCCTGCCAAGTCAGCAGCTACTCTTCCTGGGGTTTATTAGGGATCCCCATTTGTTCCTGCCAAGTCAGCAGCTACTCCTCCTGGGGTTTATTAGGGATCCCTATTTGTTCCTGCCAAGTCAGCAGCTACTCTTCCTGGGGTTTATTAGGGATCCCCATTAGTTCCTGCCAAGTCAGCAGCTACTCTTCCTGGGGTTTATTAGGGATCCCCATTTGTTCCTGCCAAGTCAGCAGCTACTCTTCCTGGGGTTTATTAGGGATTCCCATTTGTTCCTGCCAAGTCAGCAGCTACTCCTCCTGGGGTTTATTAGGGATCCCTATTTGTTCCTGACAAGTCAGCAGCTACTCTTCCTGGGTTTATTAGGGATCCCCATTTGTTCCTGCCAAGTCAGCAGCTACTCTTCCTGGGGTTTATTAGGGATCCCCATTTGTTCCTGCCAAGTCAGCAGCTACTCTTCCTGGGGTTTATTATGGATCTCCATTAGTTCCTGCCAAGTCAGCAGCTACTCTTCCTGGGGTTTATTAGGGATCCCCATTTGTTCCTGCCATGTCAGCAGCTACTCTTCCTGGGGTTTATTAGGGATCCCCATTTGTTCCTGCCAAGGCAGCAGCTACTCTTCCTGTGGTTTATTAGGGATCCCCATTTGTTCCTGCCAAGTCAGCAGCTACTCTTCCTGGGGTTTATTAGGGATCCCCATTTGTTCCTGCCAAGTCAGCAGCTACTCCTCCTGGGGTTTATTAGGGATCCCTATTTGTTCCTGCCAAGTCAGCAGCTACTCTTCCTGGGGTTTATTAGGGATCCCCATTTGTTCCTGCCAAGTCAGCAGCTACTCTTCCTGGGGTTTATTAGGGATCCCCATTTGTTCCTGCCAAGTCAGCAGCTACTCTTCCTGGGGTTTATTAGGGATCCCCATTAGTTCCTGCCAAGTCAGCAGCTACTCTTCCTGGGGTTTATTAGGGATCCCCATTAGTTCCTGCCAAGTCAGCAGCTACTCTTCCTGTGGTTTATTAGGGATCCCCATTAGTTCCTGCCAAGTCAGCAGCTACTCTTCCTGGGGTTTATTAGGGATCCCCATTAGTTCCTGCCAAGTCAGCAGCTACTCTTCCTGGGGTTTATTAGGGATCCCCATTAGTTCCTGCCAAGTCAGCAGCTACTCTTCCTGGGGTTTATTAGGGATCCCCATTAGTTCCTGCCAAGTCAGCAGCTACTCTTCCTGGGGTTTATTAGGGATCCCCATTAGTTCCTGCCAAGTCAGCAGCTACTCTTCCTGGGGTTTATTATTGATCCCCATTAGTTCCTGCCAAGGCAGCACCTACTCTTCCTGGGGTTTATTAGGGATCCCCATTTGTTCCTGCCAAGTCAGCAGCTACTCTTCCTGGGGTTTATTAGGGATCCCCATTTGTTCCTGCCAAGTCAGCAGCTACTCTTCCTGGGGTTTATTAGGGATCCCCATTAGTTCCTGCCAAGTCAGCAGCTACTCTTCCTGGGGTTTATTAGGGATCCCCATTAGTTCCTGCCAAGTCAGCAGCTACTCTTCCTGTGGTTTATTAGGGATCCCCATTAGTTCCTGCCAAGTCAGCAGCTACTCTTCCTGGGGTTTATTAGGGATCCCCATTAGTTCCTGCCAAGTCAGCAGCTACTCTTCCTGGGGTTTATTAGGGATCCCCATTAGTTCCTGCCAAGTCAGCAGCTACTCTTCCTGGGGTTTATTAGGGATCCCCATTAGTTCCTGCCAAGTCAGCAGCTACTCTTCCTGGGGTTTATTAGGGATCCCCATTAGTTCCTGCCAAGTCAGCAGCTACTCTTCCTGGGGTTTATTATTGATCCCCATTAGTTCCTGCCAAGGCAGCACCTACTCTTCCTGGGGTTTATTATGGATCCCCATTAGTTCCTGCCAAGGCAGCAGCTACTCTTCCTGGGGTTTATTAGGGATCCCCATTAGTTCCTGCCAAGTCAGCAGCTACTCTTCCTGGGGTTTTTAGGGATCCCTATTTGTTCCTGCCAAGTCAGCAGCTACTCTTCCTGGGGTTTATTAGGGATCCCCATTAGTTCCTGCCAAGCCAGCAGCTACTCTTCCTGGGGTTTATTAGGGATCCCCATTTGTTCCTGCCAAGTCAGCAGCTACTCTTCCTGGGGTTTATTATGGATCCCCATTAGTTCCTGCCAAGTCAGCAGCTACTCTTCCTGGGGTTTATTATGGATCCCCATTAGTTCCTGCCAAGTCAGCAGCTACTCTTCCTGGGGTCCAGCAACATTTTTGTAAATTGTATTTTTTACCCCTTTTTCTTCCCACTTTCCTGGTATCTAATTGTTCGTTACAGTCTTGTCTCATCGCTGCAACTCCCGTACGGACTCGGGAGAGGTGAAGGTCGAGAGCAGTGAGTTCTCCGAAACACAATCCAACCAAGCCGCACTGCTTCTTGACACGATTCCCACTTATCCTGGAAGCCAGCCGCACCAATGTGTCAGAGGAAACACCGTACAGCTGGCTACCGTGTCAGCGTACACTGCGCCCAGCCCGTCACAGGAGTCGCTAGTGCACGATCGGACCAGGACATCCCTGCCAGCCAAACCCACCCCTAACCCGGACGACGCTGGGCCGATTGTGCGCTGCCCCATGCGTCTCCCGGTCGCGTCCGGCTGTGACAGAGCCTGGACTCAAACCCAGAATTTCTAGTGGCACAGCTAGCACTGCGATGCAGTGCCTTAGACCGCTGTGCCACTTGGGAGGGCCCCTGGGGTCCAGCAAAACCAAGGCAGTTATACATTCACCAAAGATTACACAACATTTTAAGTGTGTGCCCTCAGGCCCCTACTCTACTACCACACATCTACAACACAAAGTCCATGTGTACGTGTGTGTATGTATGTTTGTGTTGCTTCACAGTCCCTGCTGTTCCATAAAGGTGTATTTTTTTTAAATCAAATTTTACTGCAGTCATGGCTCGATGTAGTACTGTCCAGCTCCCATAGTCTGTTCTGGACTTGGGGACTGTGAAGAGACCTCTGGTTGCATGTCTTGTGGGGTATGGATGGGTGTCTGAGTTGTGTGCCAGTAGTTCAAACAGACAGCTCGGTTCATTCAACATGTCAATACCTCTCATATATACAAGTAGGGATGAAGTCAATCTCTCCTCCAGTTTGAGCCCAGGAGAGATTGACATGCATATTATTAATGTTAGCTCTCTGTGTAAATCCAAGGGCCAGCTGTGCTGCCCTGTTCTCAGCCGATCATCAGTCATTTGTGTAAAGTACTGATCAGACAGGGTTGTTTTTGTTACATGGATGATATATTGGAAATAATATACGACAATTACTTGAAACAAATTGAAAATGTGTTTGATAAAGTATGACTGGAATTTATATAGAAATGCCTGGATTAGTTTAATTTTGGTGAATCTCTGATAGGATGGGTTAAAGTTATGTACAGAAACCCCAGATGCAAAATAGTAAATAATGGTAACAATAATAATAATAATAATAATAACTTTTCAGAAAGTATTGAGCTTTTAAGAGGAGAAAAACAAGGCTGTCCGTTGTCTCCATATCTATTTATTATGGCCATTGAAATGCTGGCTATTAAAATTAGAACCAACAAGAACATCAAGGAATCAGAAATCCAGGGGATAAAAACTAAAGTGTCAATGTTTGCCGATTTACTCTAGTTTTTTCTGAATCTGGATCCCTGCACCGTCTCATTAAAGATCTTGATCACTTTTCTAGCCTCTCTGGATTAAAACCTAATTATAACAAGTGTACCATATTACGTATTGGATCATTAAAAAATACAGCGTTTACACTACCTTGTAGTTTACCAATAAAATGGGCGGATGGGGAAGTAGACATACTTGGTATTCACATTTCAAAAAATATAAATTAACTTACCACAATTAATTTTAATAGAAAGTTAGCAAAAATAGATAAGATTCTGCAACCATGGAGAGGTTCTCTTTGGTCCAATCACAGTTTACTGACTGACTAATAGTCCTATCACAGTTTACTGACTTACTAATGGCACTGCCTACTCCAGATTACAAATTTTTTAAATCAGATGAAAAATATTTCATTTTATTTGGAATGCTAAGCCAGACTAATTTATTTATTATATATATAATCATTATTTATAATAATATATTTATATAATGAATGTGACTTTGGGGGGGCTAAAAATATGACATATTATATCTTTAAACCTTTCACTAAAAGCTTCACTCATACATAAATTGTTGTCACGTGTGCTCCCTCTCTGGCCTCAAGGTCACCAGGCTGTTGTTGATTATTGAGTACACCTGTCACCATCTTTTAGCGCATCAGCGCCTAATGATAATCACCTGGACTCCATCCCCTCCCTGATTACCTGCCCTATATCTGTCACTGCCTTTGGTTCCTTCCCCAGGCGTTATTGTTTCTGTCTCCGTGTCATGTCTGTGTACTGTTAGTGTTTCTTGTTTTGTATTATGTTATGTTCTGTTTATTTATTAAATATTCACTCCCGGGAACTTGCTTCCCGACTTTCAGCGCACATATTAAAGTTATACTTCAGGCCAAAATGGTTTGGGGGGCTAAAATGATGAAATATTGAAGCTTTAAACCTCTCACTAAAAGCTTCACTCATACATAAGTTATACTTAAACCCCAAATGGTTCTCCAGTAGATTATTAAGAAAGACTCATCCTTTGTTCAAAAATGGCCTTTTAGCTTTTATACAGATTACAACTTCTCATTTCTGACTAATTGAAAATAAAAAAAGTATCGCCCTTTCTTAAAGAAGCCATACAAAGCTGGTTACAATTTCAGTTTTATCCTCCAGAAAAGATAGAACAAATTGTCTCTGCTCAGTTTCACCTGTCCTTGTGATTGTTTCCTCCCCACTCCAGGGGCCTGTTGCACAAAACTAGGATAAGGGATTAAGCCAGGATATCTTGGTGATCCTGGCTCAATTGATCCGTAATCCGGTTGCACTAAAGATGGATAGGGGGCAGGAGGATATGTTATGGTATAAATTACCATGGAGATTTATTCTGTGGAGCTAGCCTGCTCCAGACCAGGCTAAATTCCAGGATCTATTTAATCTCATCCCTAATGTCAGTCAGCAGTCACCACAAATGGAAACCAATAGTTATTTCACTGCTCACTATACATTGTTATCACATAACTAGACCCACTGTTATTAAACGTTTGTGATCATTAATTTCAATGATTTTGGATAAAAAAAATGATTTTTAGATGATGTTGCTATCATTAGATAATTTACAGTTTCCCATAGACTATAAGGCTATATATAAAATTATAGAATATTAGGGCCACAGAGGGGAAAAAAACACAAGTCATAATATTGTAACCAGTTGTTTTAAAGGAGGACAGTTGTTAAAATGACAGATGTGGGGCATTTCGTGAAATTGTACTTCAGTATGGTTTCATAAACAAAGACATGCTGATGTGCCAGAATATTAAGTATCACAGTCATCAGTATCAAAACAATATGTAGCTTTTCTGCAGAAAGAACCAGCCTCATAAATTTATGACTTTATCCTTTTTCTTCAGTGTGGCCCTAGTACTCTGTCATATAAACAAATACACATTCCATATGAATATAAAAACACAATGTGTAACATTATGTTCCTTTATTGAATAAGGACAAAACAAAGCAGGTAAACCATCAGCTCCTTTCGAAACTGAAGTCAGTGACTCTACAAGATGGAAAGCACAGAATCCAAGCATATTATACATACACATTCAAAGGTCTGTATATAACACACCCTGCATGTCTGCACACTAAAATAAATGCAGGACAAATCCATACACATCAACTGAACAGACAAATGAATGGATGCAGTAGCCTCCCTGCAGCCTTGTATTACACACCGTATACCGCACAATCATAAGAGGCCAAATTCGTCAAAAAACGAACCCAAAAAAACCCAAATTCCTCTGCCACCGCAGGACATATTTAACCAAAATTGAAAGCACACATACTAACTAAAATAATTCTACACATATTGGTCCCTCAGCAGCCGACCACTGTCGTCATCAGGGAAGATTGCCGGATTGTCCCAGTCCATGGCTGGTGGCACTCTGGGGGCCCTCTCCTTCCTCAGGCAGGCCACATTGTGGAGGACAGCACAAGCCACAGTAATATCACATGCCCTAACAGGGCTGACCCTTAATTTGTGAAGGCAGTGAAAGCGTGCCTTCAGGAGGCCAAAGGTCATTTCAACTCTGGCCCTGGTCCTGGCATGGGCATGGTTGTAGGCCTGCTGTGCTTCCTGGGGGTCTGTGAAAGGTGTCAGGAGAAAAGGCTGGCAGCCATACCCCCTGTCTCCCAGCAACACACCAGAGAAGTCACCTGTCAACACAAAATCTCATCATTACTACCTCATAAACACAGTGATATTCTTGACACAGCCATGATGGTTATAAATAGGGGTTGTGTGGCTTACCTTGTGATAGGCACTGATAGATTTCAGAGGCCCGAAAGATTCTGGAGTCATGGACTGAGCCAGGCCATTTTGCCACAACATTGCTGATCACACAGTCAGCATTGCAGACCATCTGAAATCATAAGATGAGGAATATTACACCAATCAATGCACATCACTGGCAATGCAGAGTGTTCGTCAATGGACAATATCAAAAAGTTGTGTTCACCTGAACATTAATGCTGTGAAAGGATTTCCTATTCACAAAATCGGCCTCATGGGCACCTGAGGGGGCTTTTATCCTTATGTGTGTGCAGTCCACTGCACCAATGACATTGGGGAAACCTGTCACACAAAGTAATGAGTATCCTACTATGTGTTAACAGTTGTCCTGTAATTTGTAGATCCTCTTACCTGCAATCCTATAGAACTCCTCTTTGATGTCACAGAGTCTTCTGTGGCCAGGGAAGGAGATGAAGACATCTGCTAATGCTTTGATAGCCAGACACACACTCCTTATTGTGCGGCAAATTGTGGCCTTGTTCAGCTGTTCTGCATCCCCCACTGAGTACAGGAAGGCTCCACTAGCAAAAAAGCGCAAGGCCACACAAACCATTTGCTCCACACTCAGTGCATGGCTCCGTGCAGTGCGGTGCTTAATCCTGGGACCCAGTAGTCTGCATAGATACCTGATGCCATCTGCAGAAAACCTGTATCTTTCATATAGATGGTCATCAGGGAAGGCCAGTGGGTCCAACCGGTCCCTGAAGACCCTTTCTCGCCTGAAGGCTCTCCTCAGCACAAGTGCTTCTTCATCCACCACATCTCGCACGAATGGGCATGCCATTGTCAGAGCAGAATGGAACACACAATTTTGGGCCTTCATATAGGCTAGTGGCCACACCTGGTGCTGGGGGGGTGGGCAAAAGAGGGCGATGCCTTATAACGATGACTTGGTTGTACTGATTGCTGGGAAAATAAAAAACCTTAGAAAGATGCCACCGTCCTGTGTGCTCACAATAAGAGCTCATATGTCATGGCTCACTTGACTTTACGAGAATATACCTAATTTTTATTTTGAGCTGTGTCATCTTCTTGGAGCTGGGGGAGGAAAGAAAAATAATGATTAATACATTTGTGTTACAGTTAGCATACAGTGTACATTGAAGGCATATCTCACCTCCCTCTCAAGTTTTTTTATTTCAAGGTCCAGTTTCCTAATTGTCCTCTTTTTTTATTTCGAACTCCAGTGCAAGATTTTCCATCTTTTTCTTCTTGTACTGAATGTCTATGTCTGCCAGTTCTATTTGGCGCCGGAGGTGGTTGCCATACAACTTTCTGATAGCTTGTGAGCTCTGTGAACACAATACAATTAGCGCAGCTGGAATTTGGCAGGATGTGGTGTCCTTTTATTAATACGCACTATGTTGCCAGGCTGGTTTTCCCACTGTATAGCATCTGGGTCCTGTAAAAGAAATTTGATTTTTTGATTTTGATGAGGACTCCTCACCATTGTAGAGTAAATAGTACTTTCACAGTCTTAACATGATACCTCATGCCTTCTGGAATCCAGAGAGATGGTCTCCTCCTCATCATAGTCTCCATCATGTGCTGTTGCTGCTGCACTGGGGCCTTCACCCTATCACATTTAATCGGATTCATATTGAAGCTAGTAGACAAGACATGCCAGGCCTACAGTATGCCTTTGATGGAGTACTCACTGGATCTGGTCTGGTGCTTGTGCTGGTGGCTCTAACAGGAACACAGTGCTGCCAGACACTGCAAGGCAATAGGTAAACCAAAGTCAGACAGTCCAAATTGATTCAATATGAATGTGGTTGTATCCCATGTAGAGATGGAAGGACATACCTTGAATGAAGCGGGTGGCATCTTGGGAGGAACCTATGCTCGTCTCTTTCCCCCCAGGGATCCCCTCTAAGACGGGCCTGCCTTTATTTAGCTCCAAGGCCATGTCCTCTGCTGGGGTAAGGTCAGCCTTTGGTGACCCACCACCCGTGCCTTGTCTGTGGGTATTCTTTTTCACTGCTAAAACAGTACAGACAATGTGTGAGCAGGCACCTTCTGGGTACAATATATGCTTGTGCTTTGTTAAATATTAGTCAGGGACCATACCATTCTGCAGAATGTTCTTGTATTTGATTTTGACCTGCTGCCATGTCCGTTTTGGCCCGTTCATGTTTAATCTACACACACACACACACACACACACACACACACACACACACACACACACACACACACACACACACTGCAAAAAATTACTTGGTATTTTTGTCTTGTTTTCAGTAAAAATATCAAAAAATTTATCATAGCTTTATACAGTGTGATGGAGTTACTTTACACAATTTCACTCATATCTGCAGTGCATTTCAATAAAAACATTAACCGTTTCATAATTACAGTACAACTGCATTTTTGGAGATGTGAATTAAATATTTGAATTGTAATTGTGATGTTTCAGCGGAGCGGTGAGTGTGTAATTGTACACTACTTACGCATTCAGGCGGTCTGCAATACTTTGCCACGCTTTTTCTCTTTGCTTTATCACTGTGGCGGTGTTGCCTTTCTTCTTAATTATATCTTTTACCTCCTCGTATGCCTCCATGAGGATTTGTGCTTCCGACGGGGAAAAGTACGCGGCTCTAGTTGCCATGGTAAATCAGTTAATCTGTGATCTGTGGCGGGGTCTATTTGAGTGAGCCGTGAGCGCGCACCTATCCAGGATTGGTTTCACCTGGCTTAATGAACCCGTGTCTGCTCATCCTGGCTTGGTCTTTGTGCAACCAATTAAGCCTGGACGCACATGTTTTGGCTTCATTGAGCTCAGCTGAGTCATTTATCCCGGATGTCTTAATTCTACTTTTGTGCAACAGGCCCCAGGTGTCATTTATTATCCCCGGTGTATATATCCCTGTGTTTCCTGTCTCTCTGTGTCAGTATGTCTTGTTTTGCCAAGTCAACCAGCGGGGTTCCTAGCTAATTCTGGTATTGTCCCTATGTAGCTGGTATCTGGTCAAAGGTTAAGGAATGGTTAAAAAAAATTACAACATGCACTTAAAATTAACCAAACAAATAGCAGTGTTGGGTGATTTGGAAAGCCATAGTCAGTCAATAAATAATACTCGTAGGAAAGGTTTTCATCTTTAGCTCACATTCTGTGGATACTATACGATTAGAAAGCTTAAAAACGTATGTCAAACATCACAGCACAATTGAAAAATATATGGCACAGGGAAACCAAACGAGGCTGGTCTATGGTGATAGGTGGGATGGGCTGAGAGTGGCGGGATTAAAGAGCTGAGGTCTATGGTGATAGGTGGGATGGGCTGAGAGTGGCGGGATTAAAGAGCTGAGGTCTATGGTGATAGGTGGGATGGGCTGAGAGTGGCTGAGGGGTGGGATTAAAGAGCTGAGGTCTATGGTGATAGGTGGGATGGGCTGAGATTGGCGGGATTAAAGAGCTGAGCTCTATGGTGATAGGTGGGATGGGCTGAGAGTGGCTGAGGGGGTGGGATTAAAGAGTTGAGGTCTATGGTGATAGGTGGGATGGGCTGAGAGTGGCTGAGGGGTGGGATTAAAGAGCTGAGGTCTATGGTGATAGGTGGGATGGGCTGAGAGTGGCGGGATTAAAGAGCTGAGCTCTATGGTGATAGGTGGGATGGGCTGAGAGTGGCTGAGGGGGTGGGATTAAAGAGTTGAGGTCTATGGTGATAGGTGGGATGGGCTGAGAGTGGCTGAGGGGGTGGGATTAAAGAGCTGAGGTCTATGGTGATAGGTGGGATGGGCTGAGAGTGGCTGAGGGGTGGGTTTAAAGAGCTGAGGTCTATGGTGATAGGTGGGATGGGCTGAGAGTGGCTGAGGGGGTGGGATTAAAGAGCTGAGGTCCATGGTGATAGGTGGGATGGGCTGAGAGAGGCTGAGGGGGTGGGATTAAAGATCTGAGGTCTATGGTGACAGGTGGGATGGGCTGAGAGTGGCTGAGGTTGGGATTAAAGAGCTGAGGTCTATGGTGATAGGTGGGATGGGCTGAGAGAGGCTGAGGGGGTGGGATTAAAGAGCTGAGGTCTATGGTGATAGGTGGGATGGGCTGAGAGTGGCTGAGGGTTGGGATTAAAGAGCTGAGGTCTATGGTGATAGGTGGGATGGGCTGAGAGAGGCTGAGGGGGTGGGATTAAAGAGCTGAGGTCTATGGTGATAGGTGGGATGGGCTGAGAGTGGCTGAGGGTTGGGATTAAAGAGCTGAGGTCTATGGTGATAGGTGGGATGGGCTGAGAGAGGCTGAGAGGGTGGGATTAAAGAGCTGAGGTCTATGGTGATAGGTGGGATGGGCTGAGAGGGTGGGATTAAAGAGCTGAGGTCTATGGTGATAGGTGGGATGGGCTGAGAGGGTGGGATTAAAGAGCTGAGGTCTATGGTGATAGGTGGGATGGGCTGAGAGTGGCTGAGAGGGTGGGATTAAAGAGCTGAGGTCTATGGTGATAGGTGGGATGGGCTGAGAGGGTGGGATTAAAGAGCTGAGGTCTATGGTGATAGGTGGGATGGGCTGAGAGTGGCTGAGAGGTGGGATTAAAGAGTTTATGTTCAGTATTGTATTATTGTTATGTGACTGCTTTATATAAAAGTACCATGTATGTAAAATGTGTATATATATATATATGTAAAGGGGGCTTTACTATTCTTAGGTTGCGGAATGACTTTTGCTTCCCTCCAGGACTGAGGGCACACACTTTCTAGTAGGCTTAAGTTGAAGATATGGAAAATAGGAGTGGCAATATCGTCCCCTATTATCCTCAGTAATTTTCCATCCAAGTTGTCAGACCCGGGTGGCTTGTCATTGTTGATAGACAACAATACTTTTTTCACGTCTTCCACACTCACTTTACAGAATTCAAAATTACAACGCTTGTCTTTCATAATTTGGTCAGATATACGTAGATGTGTAGTGACAATGTTTGTTGTTGGCATGTCATTTCTTATCTTGCCAAATAAATAAAAAATCATGAAAGTTTTTGGCAGTATCATTGGGTTTTGTGATAAATGAGCCATCTGATTCAATAAATGATGGAGTGGAGTTTTCCTTTTTTGCCCAAAATTTCATTTAACGTGCTCCAATCTTTTTACTATCATTCTTTATGTCATTTATCTTTGTTTCATAGTGTAGTTTCTTCTTCTTTTTATTCAGTTTAGTCACATGATTTATCAATTTGCATTACGTTTGCCAGTCAGTTGTACAGCCAGACCTATTTGCCATTCCTGTCAGATATGTGCGTACTGGTAGCGAAGTCAGGTGCAGGAGAGCAGAGATTTGTGAACAGGCTCACACTTGCAAAAGTGCAAAACAGTCACAAGAATTAGGTTTAACAATAAACATCTTAGGTTTAACAATAACACGGGGGAAAAAAAACAAGCCAGTCTGGAGCGTCATCAATACACACGTAACACAAACAATCTCACACAAAGACATGATGGGGAACAGAGGAATAAATACATGTAGTTTGATTGGGGGATGAAAACCAGGTGTGCAGGGAACAAGACAAAACAAATGGATGCATGAGAAATGGAGCGGCGATGGCTAGAAGGTCGGTGACGTCGACCGCCGAACGAACAAGGGGAGGAGCCAACTTCGGCTGAAGTAGTGACAATTCCTTTTGCCTCATCCCTCTCAATCATACAGTTTTTCAATTCCTCATCAATCCACAGGGAATTAACAGTTTTTGCAGTAATTTTCTTAATGGGTGTGTGCTTATTAGAAACTGGGATAAGCAAGTGCAGTGTCTGGTTGCTCCTCATTAGACACTACAGACCAGCACATATTATTTACATCATCAACATACGAATCACGACAAAACGTATTGTATCACCTCTTATACACTATATTATGCCCAGCCTTTGGAACTTTGGTTTTCCTAGATATGGCTACTATATTGTGATCACTACATCCTATGGATTTGGATACTGCTTTAAAGCACATTTCTGCAGCATTAGTAAAGATGTGATCGATACATGTTAATGATTTCATTCCTGTGCTGTTTGTAAACACCCTGGTAGGTTGATTGATAACCTGAACCAGGTTGCAGGCACTAGTTACAGTTTGAAGCTTTCTCTTGAGTGGGCAGCTTGATGAAAGCAAGTAAATATTTAAATATACCTCTTTATTGTTATTGTTAGTAGTTGATGTTACTCTTCAATAACCCCAAAGCAAATCAGGGGGAGGAAAGTAGGTTTATTCAAAGAGAACAAATCATGTGGGGAGGTAGATGGGAGATGTTCATTCTCCCCTGTCCTCAGTGATTCTCTCCACAGAACAAAGGGACAGGGTGTAGTTTTATAACCCCACCCTAGCCTGTGGTTGGCCAATTAGAATTCCTTGCAATAAAACTGGGCCAATGGCCAAATAAAAAGTGTCCTATTTCAGATTCAATGTATAAACAATTTGGACCAATGAGAACTTGCCATGTGTCACGCTGGTATAAGGGATCAGGAGACAGGCGCAGGAATGCGTAGTAGGGTTTTTTTATTTCCCAAATGACAGCGTGCCGTATAAAGGCACTGGGACGAAGACCAAACAAACACGTATACAAAACACAGGGTAGAAACCCAAAACAAAAGTGTGAGGAGTACCTCGAATAAACACGAGACCCGTAATCATCTGCACCACATACGTGGCACGAAAGCCAGGTTGGAGTCATTAAAACTCGTTTATCAACCACTCCACAAATTTCTTGTTAACAAACTATCGTTTTGGCAAGTCGGTTAGGACATCTACTTTGTGCGTGACACAAGTCATTTTTCCAACAATTGTTTACAGACAGATTATTTCACTTATAACTCACTGTATCACAATTCCAGTGGGTCAGAAGTTTACATACACTAAGTTGACTGTGCCTTTAAACAGGTTGGAAAATTCCAGAAAATTATGTCATGGCTTTGGAAGCTTCTGATAGGCTAAATGACATCATTTGAGTCAATTGGAGGTGTACCTGTGGATGTATTTCAAGGCCTTTCTTTAAACTCAGTGCCTCTTTGCTTGACATCATGGGAAAATCAAAAGAAATCAGCCAAAATAAAAGTGTAGACCTCCACATGTCTGGTTCATCCTTCAGAGCAATTTCCAAAATGCCTGAAGGTACCACTTTCATCTGTATAAACAATAGTACACAAGTATAAACACCATGAGACCACGCAGCCGTCATACCGCTCAGGAAGGAGACGCGTTCTGTCTCCTAGAGATGAACGTACTTCGGTGCGAAAAGTGCAAATCAATCCCAGAACAACAGCAAAGGACCTTGTGAAGATGCTGGAGGAAACAGGTACAAAAGTATCTATATCCACAGTAAAAACGAGTCCTATATCGGCATAACCTGAAAGGCCGCACAGCAAGGAAGAAGCCACTGCTCCAAAACCACCATAAAAAATACAGACTACGGTTTGCAACTGCACAGGGGGACAAAGCTCGTACTTTTTGGAGAAATGTCCTCTGGTTTGATGAAACAAAAATAGAACAGTTTGGCCATAATGACCACCGTTATGTTTGGAGGAAAAAGGGGTAGGCTTACAAGCCGAAGAACACCATCACAACCGTGAAGCACGGGGGTGGCAGCATCATGTTGTGAGGGTGCTTTCCTGCAGGAGGGACTGGTGCACTTCACAAAATAGATGGCATCATGAAGATGGGAAATTATGTGGATATATTGAAGCAACATCTCAAGACATCAGTCAGGAAGTTGAAGCTTGATCACAAATGGGTCTTCCAAATGGACAATGACCCAAAGCATACTTCCATAGTTGTGGCAAAATGGCTTAAGGACAACAAAGTCAAGGTATTGGAGTGGCCATCACAAAGCCCTGACCTCAATCCTGTAGGAAATGTGTGGGCAGATCTGTAAAAGTGTGTGCGAGCAAGGAAGCCTACAAACCTGACTCAGTTACACCAGCTCTGTCAGGAGGAATGGGCCAAAATTCACCCAACTTATTGTGGGAAGCTTGTAGAAGGCTACCTGAAATATTTGACCCAAGTTAAACAAATTAAAGGCAATGCTACCAAATACTAATTGAGTGTATGTAAACTTCTGACCCACTGTGAATGTGATGAAATAAATAAAAGCTGAAATAAATAATTCTCTCTACTATTATTCTGACATTTAACATTCTTAAAATAAAGTGGTGATCCTAACTGACCTGAAACAGGGAATTTTTACTAGGATTAAATGTCAGGAATTATGTTATTTGGCTAAGGTGTATGTTAACTTCCGACTTCAACTGTATATGGCACAGCTGTCTCAGTGCTAACAGTATAAATCTGGTTCATGATTTCTGCTGTAGGATCAGCAGAGGCATTCAGGGCAGTAAGAGGGACATAAATTCAAATTAAATGAAAAATATTTATAAAACCCCAAACAGCAAGCAATGCAGGTGTAGAAGCACGGTGGCTAGGAAAAACTCCCTAGAAAGGCCAAAACCTAGGAAGAAAGCCTGGTTCCTCTCTAGGTATGTGGGGTGGCCAGTCCTCTTCTGGCTGTGCCGGGTGGAGATTATAACAGAACATGGCCAAGATGTTCAAACGTTCATAGATGACCAGCATGGTCGTATAATAATAATCATAGTAGTTGTCGAGTGTGCAACAAGTCAGCACCTCAGGAGTAAATGTCAGTTGGCTTTTCATAGTCGATCATTGAGAGTATCTCTACCGCTCCAGCTGTCTCTAGAGAGTTGAAAACAGCAGGTCAGGGACAGGTAGCACGTCCGGTGAACAGGTCAGGGTTCCGTAGCCGCAGGCAGAACAGTTGAAACTGGAGCAGCAGCACGGCCAGGTGGACTGGGGACAGCAAGGAGTCATCAGGCCAGGTAGTCCTGAGGCATGGTCCTAGGGCTCAGATCCTCCGAGAGAGAGAAAGAAAGAAAGAGAGAAAGAGAGAGACAATTAGAGAGAGCATACTTAAATTCACACAGGACACCGGATAAGACAGAAGAACTCTAGATATAACAAACTGACCCTAGCCCCCCGACACATAAACTACTGCAGCATAAATACTGGAGGCTGAGACAGGAAGGGTCAGGAGATAATGTGGCCCCATCTGATGATACCCCCCGGACAGGGCCAAACAGGAAGGATATAACCCCACCCACTTTGCCAAAGCACAGCCCCAACACCACTAGAGGGATATCTTCAACCACCAACTTACCATCCTGAGACAAGGCCGAGTATAGCCCACAAAGATCTCTGCCACGGCACAACCCAAATTAGGTTACTTACATTGTGTCTACCAACGCCCCTGAGATAATGTATATTTGCTGAAGCATTATGATGACTCAACGACACAATGGTAGGGATTAACCAAACTGGGCTTGGGTTAAATAAAATAAAATGCTATTTGTCAAATGTGCAGAATACAACAGGTGTAGACCTTACAGTGAAATGCTTACTTAACCAGCACTTAAAAGCTCTTAAAAATAAGTGTTCAGTAAAAAAATAAAAAATAAAAGTAACAAATAATTAAAGAGCAGCAGTAAAATAACAGAAACGAGGTTATATACAGGGGGTACCAGTACAGAGTCAATGTGGAGGTTATATACAGGGGGTACCAGTACAGAGTCAATGTGGAGGCTATATACAGAGGGTACCGGTACAGAGTCAATGTGGAGGCTATATACAGGGGGTACCGGTACAGAGTCAATGTGGAGGCTATATACAGGGGGTACCGGTACAGAGTCAATGTGGAGGCTATATACAGAGGGTACCGGTACAGAGTCAATGTGGAGGCTATATACAGAGGGTACCGGTACAGAGTCAATGTGGAGGCTATATACAGAGGGTACCGGTACAGAGTCAATGTGGAGGCTATATACAGGGGGTACCGGTACAGAGTCAATGTGGAGGCTATATACAGAGGGTACCGGTACAGAGTCAATGTGGAGGCTATATACAGGGGGTACCGGTACAGAGTCAATGTGGAGGCTATATACAGGGGGTACCAGTACAGAGTCAATGTGGAGGCTATATACAGAGGGTACCGGTACAGAGTCAATGTGGAGGCTATATACAGGGGGTACCAGTACAGAGTCAATGTGGAGGTTATATACAGAGGGTACCGGTACAGAGTCAATGTGGAGGCTATATACAGAGGGTACCAGTACAGAGTCAATGTGGAGGTTATATACAGAGGGTACCGGTACAGAGTCAATGTGGAGGCTATATACAGGGTATTACGGTACAGAGTCAATGTGGAGGCTATATACAGGGGGTACCGGTACAGAGTCAATGTGGAGGCTATATACAGGGTATTACGGTACAGAGTCAATGTGGAGGCTATATACAGGGGGTACCGGTACAGAGTCAATGTGGAGGCTATATACAGGGTATTACGGTACAGAGTCAATGTGGAGGCTATATACAGGGTATTACGGTACAGAGTCAATGTGGAGGCTATATACAGGGGGTACCGGTACAGAGTCAATGTGGAGGCTATATACAGGGGGTACCGGTACAGAGTCAATGTGGAGGCTATATACAGGGGGTACCGGTACAGAGTCAATGTGGAGGTTATATACAGGGGGTACCGGTACAGAGTCAATGTGGAGGTTATATACAGGGTGTTACGGTACAGAGTCAATGTGGAGGTTATATACAGGGGGTACCGGTACAGAGTCAATGTGGAGGTTATATACAGGGTGTTACGGTACAGAGTCAATGTGGAGGCTATATACAGGGGGTACCGATACAGAGTCAATGTGGAGGCTATATCCAGGGGGTACCAGTACAGAGTCAATGTGGAGGTTATATACAGGGGGTACCGGTACAGAGTCAATGTGGAGGCTATATACAGGGGGTACCGGTACAGAGTCAATGTGGAGGATATATACAGGGTGTTATGGTACAGAGTCAATGTGGAGACTATATACAGGGTGTACCGGTACAGAGTCAATGTGGAGGCTATATACAGGGGGTACCGGTACAGAGTCAATGTGGAGGTTATATACAGGGTGTTACGGTACAGAGTCAATGTGGAGGCTATATACAGGGGGTACCGATACAGAGTCAATGTGGAGGCTATATCCAGGGGGTACCAGTACAGAGTCAATGTGGAGGTTATATACAGGGGGTACCGGTACAGAGTCAATGTGGAGGCTATATACAGGGGGTACCGGTACAGAGTCAATGTGGAGACTATATACAGGGTGTACCGGTACAGAGTCAATGTGGAGGCTATATACAGGGTATTACGGTACAGAGTCAATGTGGAGGATATATACAGGTGGTACAGAGTCAAAGTGCAGGGGCACCGGTTAGTTGAGGTAATATGTACATGTAGGTAGAGTTAAAGTGACTATGTATAGATAACAACAGAGACTAGCAGTGGTATAGAAGAGGGAGGGGGGGGGGGGTGCAAATAGTCTGAAAAATCAATTTATTATACATTTATTTATTTTAAAATTCAATTAAAATAAAACAACTTTTCACTTAAGATGACTTTATTTGTTATATCCAAAATGACTTGCAAAACCCCATTCTAGATGTTTCTGTTCTGTTCTGTTTGTTTTGAAGTCCTCTGTGGAACCTCCCAAGGTACACAGGACCCAAGTCCTCTGTTCCACCCAAGTGATATTTCTGCACGGTCTCCAGTCTGTCTTAACCTCCCAAGGTGCTCAGGACCCAAGTCCTCTGTTCCACCCAAGTGGTATTTCTGCACGGTCTCCAGTCTGTCTTAACCTCCCAAGGTGCTCAGGACCCAAGTCCTCTGTTCCACCCAAGTGGTATTTCTGCACGGTCTCCAGTCTGTCTTAACCTCTCAAGGTGCTCAGGACCCACGGAGTCATCAAATGATGTTAACCAATGGAGTTCGTATGTCAACAAAGGCCCCAGAGAATTGTCTAATGATGGTAGCCAATGCAACAAACCCATTACTGTGTCACTGCTCTTCAAAACACATTAGCAGAGATGCGTATGAAGAGCACACAGTCAGCTACATATCTTACAGTAGGTGTTACATAACATGTAGCTTTTTATATCACGGGTTTGCATCCCAAATGTCAACCTATCACCTATATCGTGCACTACTTTTGACCAGAATCCTATGGGGCCCTGCTCAAAAGTAGTGCACTATATAGGTGATAAAAAGCTACATGTTATGTAACATCTACTGTGACTAAGGAGGTAAAATGTGTAATGACCTAGATTCACTGCACAGAGCACACAACAACATCAACACCAATGTATGTAATATATATATATATTATATACATATAAATATATATATACACACATATAATCTTAAAGGACGTCATTATATAACTGTGAGCTTATACACCCCAACAGTACAAATATGAGCAAATAAAAACTTAAAACAAAAAGGATAATTATTTGGATTATTGGGTCACTCAAAGTCCTATCCTGAGTTCACGGTTCATCTACGATAAATGTATTTATTATCTTTAAACAGCTTTCTTACAAACAAATCCAATCTTTTTTTTTCTTCACACAACTGAAATGTATCTTTTCACAACTGAAATGCATCTTATGACAGCTGAAATGCATCTTATGACAACTGAAATGCATCTTATGACAACTGAAATGCATCTTATGACAACTGAAATGCATCTTATGACAACTGAAATGCATCTTTCCACAACTGAAATGTATCTTTTCACAACTGAAATGCATCTTATGACAGCTGAAATGCATCTTATGACAACTGAAATGCATCTTTTCACAACTGAAATGCATCTTATGACAACTGAAATGCATCTTTTCACAACTGAAATGCATCTTATGACAACTGAAATGCATCTTTTCACAACTGAAATGTATCTTATGACAACTGAAATGGATCTTTTCCCAACTGAAATGCATCTTATGACAACTGAAATGCATCTTATGACAACTGAAATGCATCTTTTCACAACTGAAATGCATCTTATGTCAACTGAAATGCATCTTTTCACAACTGAAATGCATCTTTTCACAACTGAAATGCATCTTTTCACAACTGAAATGCATCTTATGACAACTGAAATGCATCTTATGACAACTGAAATGGATCTTATGACAACTGAAATGGATCTTTTCCGAACTGAAATGCATCTTATGACAACTGAAATGCATCTTTTCACAACTGAAATGCATCTTATGACAGCTGAAATGCATCTTTTCACAACTGAAATGCACCTTATGACAACTGAAATGCATCTTATGACAACTGAAATGCATCTTATGACAACTGAAATGCATCTTATGACAACTGAAATGCATCTTATGACAACTGAAATGCATCTTTTCACAACTGAAATGCATCTTATGACAGCTGAAATGCATCTTATGACAGCTGAAATGCATCTTTTCACAACTGAAATGCACCTTATGACAACTGAAATTGTATCTTTTCACAACTGAAATGCATCATGATCATTTTTTACGATTAAGTGTTCCTCCAAATTCACAGTTAAGTATATTCCATCATTTAGTCTCTTAGCGAAGCTGAAATGCATTTTTCTTTTAAACAACTGAAATGCTTCTTTCAAACCCTACTCCTAAGAACACATCTCAGTCAGGTCCGTTGCAGACGGTCTGTATAAACGCTAGTCTCTTCCCCTTTAGTCTCAACACTCAGAGGTAAGCTGCAGCACTGCGTATCGAGGGGTACCTGGTTGGAGCCGGGGTAGCGGTAATTGGAAGGCTGCCTCTCTAGAGGATGGAGCTACAGGAGTTGATGAAGCTGTGTCTGGTACTGTGGCTGGTACTGTGGCTGGTACTGTGTCTGGTACTGTGTCTGGTACTGTGTCTGGTACTGTGTCTGGTACTGGTACTGTGGCTGGTACTGTGGCTGGTACTGTGGCTGGTACTGGTACTGTGTCTGGTACGTTGTCTTGCCTTTTATCCTCTTTGACGTTACAGCAGCAGAACATGCAGCCGCCGGCGAAGAGGAAGACAGAGGAGACCCATCTGATGGTGAGAGCCTCTCCCAGCTCCCTGCGCTGGGCGTCGATCAGCAGCGGGTTGTAGAAGTCACGGATGATCGTGTGACCCGTCCAGGAGACTGGGATGATGACGCAGACGCAGGCCCCGAGGATCAAGCTGCCAGCGACGATGAGCACCGTGCGTTTGGCCCGGCCGTTGTCCTGGATGCAGACTGTAAAGCCCAGGATAGAGATGAGCAGCCCCCGCCTCTCCTAGGGCCAAGGCACAGCACATCAGACCCCTGGACGCCTGCAGGTCTGGAGACAGAGCCAGGAGGGGGTCGTACACCTTCCACCCCATCCGGATGTTGGCCTGACTGAAGCAGTGCCTATGCAGACCCTCGTAACGTGTCTCGAACACGATGATGTTCTCTACGACGAAGGCCGTCACTCGCAACATGGGCATTCCTGTGCTGGCAGCCTGTTGACTAGGTGGGTTAGTTAGTAACTACTGTTACTCCCCTCAGCCTGTTGACTAGGTGGGTTAGTTAATAACTACTGTTACTCCCCTCAGCCTGTTGACTAGGTGGGTTAGGCAGGACAGAGTGAGACCATGGCCAGCTAAGCTCTGGAGATCATTGCTTTGTTGCTGTCTGTCATCGGTCATCTGTCATCAAATCAAATGTATTTATATAGCCCTTCGTACATCAGCTGATATCTCAAAGTGCTGTACAGAAACCCAGCCTGAAACCCCAAACAGCAAGCAATGCAGGTGTAGAAGCACGGTGACTAGGAAAAACTCCCTAGATCAGACCGATGACAGACAGCAACAAAGCAATGATCTCCAGAGCTTAGCTGGCCATGGTCTCACTCTGTCCTGCCTGAGGGGAGTAACAGTAGTTACTAACTAACCCACCTAGTCAACAGGCTGAGGGGAGTAACAGTAGTTACTAACTAACCCATCTAGTCAACAGGCTGAGGGGAGTAACAGTAGTGTTTAACTAACTAACTAACCCACCTAGTCAACAGGCCGAGGGGAGTAACAGTAGTTACTAACTAACCCACCTAGTCGACAGACTGAGGGGAGTAACAGTAGTGTTTAACTAACCCACCTAGTCAACAGGCTGAGGGGAGTAACAGTAGTTACTAACTAACCCACCTAGTCAACAGGCTGAGGGGAGTAACAGTAGTTACTAACTAACCCACCTAGTCAACAGGCTGAGGGGAGTAACAGTAGTTACTAACTAACCCATCTAGTCAACAGGCTGAGGGGAGTAACAGTAGTTACTAACTAACCCACCTAGTCAACAGGCTGAGGGGAGTAACAGTAGTGTTTAACTAACTAACTAACCCACCTAGTCAACAGGCTGAGGGGAGTAACAGTAGTGTTTAACTGTTTAACTAACTAACCCACCTAGTCAACAGGCTGAGGGGAGTAACAGTAGTTACTAACTAACCCACCTAGTCGACAGGCTGAGGGGAGTAACAGTAATGTTTAACTAACCCACCTAGTCAACAGGCTGAGGGGAGTAACAGTAGTTACTAACTAACCCACCTAGTCAACAGGCTGAGGGGAGTAACAGTAGTTACTAACTAACCCACCTAGTCAACAGGCTGAGGGGAGTAACAGTAGTTACTAACTAACCCATCTAGTCAACAGGCTGAGGGGAGTAACAGTAGTTACTAACTAACCCACCTAGTCAACAGGCTGAGGGGAGTAACAGTAGTTACTAACTAACCCACCTAGTCGACAGGCTGAGGGGAGTAACAGTAGTGTTTAACTAACCCACCTAGTCAACAGGCTGAGGGGAGTAACAGTAGTTACTAACTAACCCATCTAGTCAACAGGCTGAGGGGAGTAACAGTAGTTACTAACTAACCCACCTAGTCAACAGGCTGAGGGGAGTAACAGTAGTGTTTAACTAACTAACTAACTAACCCACCTAGTCAACAGGCTGAGGGGAGTAACAGTAGTGTTTAACTAACTAACTAACCCACCTAGTCAACAGGCCGAGGGGAGTAACAGTAGTTACTAACTAACCCACCTAGTCGACAGGCTGAGGGGAGTAACAGTAGTGTTTAACTAACCCACATAGTCAACAGGCTGAGGGGAGTAACAGTAGTTACTAACTAACCCACCTAGTCAACAGGCTGAGGGGAGTAACAGTAGTGTTTAACTAACTAACTAACCCACCTAGTCAACAGGCCGAGGGGAGTAACAGTAGTTACTAACTAACCCACCTAGTCGACAGGCTGAGGGGAGTAACAGTAGTGTTTAACTAACCCACCTAGTCAACAGGCTGAGGGGAGTAACAGTAGTTACTAACTAACCCACCTAGTCAACAGGCTGAGGGGAGTAACAGTAGTCACTAACTAACCCACCTAGTCAACAGGCTGAGGGGAGTAACAGTAGTTACTAACTAACCCACCTAGTCAACAGGCTGAGGGGAGTAACAGTAGTTACTAACTAACCCACCTAGCCAACAGGTTGAGGGGAGTAACAGTAGTTACTAACTAACCCACCTAGTCAACAGGCTGAGGGGACTAACAGTAGTTACTAACTAACCCACCTAGTCAACAGGCTGAGGGGAGTAACAGTAGTGTTTAACTAACTAACTAACCCACCTAGTCAACAGGCTGAGGGGAGTAACAGTAGTTACTAACTAACCCACCTAGTCGACAGGCTGAGGGGAGTAACAGTAATGTATAACTAACCCACCTAGTCAACAGGCTGAGGGGAGTAACAGTAGTTACTAACTAACCCACCTAGTCAACAGGCTGAGGGGAGTAACAGTAGTTACTAACTAACCCACCTAGTCAACAGGCTGAGGGGAGTAACAGTAGTTACTAACTAACCCATCTAGTCAACAGGCTGAGGGGAGTAACAGTAGTTACTAACTAACCCACCTAGTCAACAGGCTGAGGGGAGTAACAGTAGTTACTAACTAACCCACCTAGTCGACAGGCTGAGGGGAGTAACAGTAGTGTTTAACTAACCCACCTAGTCAACCCCCTAGTCAACAGGCTGAGGGGAGTAACAGTAGTTACTAACTAACCCATCTAGTCAACAGGCTGAGGGGAGTAACAGTAGTTACTAACTAACCCACCTAGTCAACAGGCTGAGGGGAGTAACAGTAGTTACTAACTAACCCACCTAGTCGACAGGCTGAGGGGAGTAACAGTAGTGTTTAACTAACCCACCTAGTCAACAGGCTGAGGGGAGTAACAGTAGTTACTAACTAACCCATCTAGTCAACAGGCTGAGGGGAGTAACAGTAGTTACTAACTAACCCACCTAGTCAACAGGCTGAGGGGAGTAACAGTAGTGTTTAACTAACTAACTAACTAACCCACCTAGTCAACAGGCTGAGGGGAGTAACAGTAGTGTTTAACTAACTAACTAACCCACCTAGTCAACAGGCCGAGGGGACTAACAGTAGTTACTAACTAACCCACCTAGTCGACAGGCTGAGGGGAGTAACAGTAGTGTTTAACTAACCCACCTAGTCAACAGGCTGAGGGGAGTAACAGTAGTTACTAACTAACCCACCTAGTCAACAGGCTGAGGGGAGTAACAGTAGTTACTAACTAACCCACCTAGTCAACAGGCTGAGGGGAGTAACAGTAGTTACTAACTAACCCATCTAGTCAACAGGCTGAGGGGAGTAACAGTAGTTACTAACTAACCCACCTAGTCAACAGGCTGAGGGGAGTAACAGTAGTGTTTAACTAACTAACTAACTAACCCACCTAGTCAACAGGCTGAGGGGAGTAACAGTAGTTTTTAACTGTTTAACTAACTAACCCACCTAGTCAACAGGCTGAGGGGAGTAACAGTAGTTACTAACTAACCCACCTAGTCGACAGGCTGAGGGGAGTAACAGTAATGTTTAACTAACCCACCTAGTCAACAGGCTGAGGGGAGTAACAGTAGTTACTAACTAACCCACCTAGTCAACAGGCTGGGGGGAGTAACAGTAGTTACTAACTAACCCACCTAGTCAACAGGCTGAGGGGAGTAACAGTAGTTACTAACTAACCCATCTAGTCAACAGGCTGAGGGGAGTAACAGTAGTTACTAACTAACCCACCTAGTCAACAGGCTGAGGGGAGTAACAGTAGTGTTTAACTAACTAACTAACCCACCTAGTCAACAGGCCGAGGGGAGTAACAGTAGTTCAAATCAAATCAAATCAAATCAAATTTATTTATATAGCCCTTCGTACATCAGCTGATATCTCAAAGTGCTGTACAGAAACCCAGCCTAAAACCCCAAACAGCAAGCAATGCAGGTGGAGAAGCACAACTAACTAACTAACCCACCTAGTCGACAGGCTGAGGGGAGTAACAGTAGTGTTTAACTAACCCACCTAGTCAACAGGCTGAGGGGAGTAACAGTAGTTACTAACTAACCCACCTAGTCAACAGGCTGAGGGGAGTAACAGTAGTCACTAACTAACCCACCTAGTCAACAGGCTGAGGGGAGTAACAGTAGTTACTAACTAACCCACCTAGTCAACAGGCTGAGGGGAGTAACAGTAGTTACTAACTAACCCACCTAGTCAACAGGTTGAGGGGAGTAACAGTAGTTACTAACTAACCCACCTAGTCAACAGGCTGAGGGGACTAACTGTAGTTACTAACTAACCCACCTAGTCAACAGGCTGAGGGGAGTAACAGTAGTGTTTAACTAACCCACCTAGTCAACAGGCTGAGGGGAGTAACAGTAGTTACTAACTAACCCACCTAGTCAACAGGCTGAGGGGGGTAACAGTAGTTACTAACTAACCCACATAGTCAACAGGCTGAGGGGAGTAACAGTAGTTACTAACTAACCCACCTAGTCAACAGGCTGAGGGGAGTAACAGTAGTTACTAACTAACCCATCTAGTCAACAGGCTGAGGGGAGTAACAGTAGTTACTAACTAACCCACCTAGTCAACAGGCTGAGGGGAGTAACAGTAGTTACTAACTAACCCATCTAGTCAACAGGCTGAGGGGAGTAACAGTAGTTACTAACTAACCCACCTAGTCAACAGGCTGAGGGGAGTAACAGTAGTGTTTAACTAACTAACCCACCTAGTCAACAGGCCGAGGGGAGTAACAGTAGTTACTAACTAACCCACCTAGTCGACAGGCTGAGGGGAGTAACAGTAGTGTTTAACTAACCCACCTAGTCAATAGGCTGAGGGGTGTAACAGTAGTTACTAACTAACCCACCTAGTCAACAGGCTGAGGGGAGTAACAGTAGTTACTAACTAACCCACCTAGTCAACAGGCTGAGGGGAGTAACAGTAGTGTTTAACTAACACACCTAGTCAACAGGCTGAGGGGAGTAACAGTAGTTACTAACTAACCCACCTAGTCAACAGGCTGAGGGGAGTAACAGTAGTTACTAACTAACCCACCTAGTCAACAGGTTGAGGGGAGTAACAGTAGTTACTAACTAACCCACCTAGTCAACAGGCTGAGGGGACTAACAGTAGTTACTAACTAACCCACCTAGTCAACAGGCTGAGGGGAGTAACAGTAGTGTTTAACTAACCCACCTAGTCAACAGGCTGAGGGGAGTAACAGTAGTTACTAACTAACCCACCTAGTCAACAGGCTGAGGGGAGTAACAGTAGTGTTTAACTAACTAACCCAACTAGTCAACAGGCTGAGGGGAGTAACAGTAGTTACTAACTAACCCACCTAGTCAACAGGCTGAGGGGTGTAACAGTAGTTACTAACTAACCCACCTAGTCAACAGGCTGAGGGGAGTAACAGGAGTTACTAACTAACCCACCTAGTCAACAGGCTGAGGGGAGTAACAGTAGTTACTAACTAACCCACCTAGTCAACAGGCTGAGGGTAGTAACAGTAGTTACTAACTAACCCACCTAGTCAACAGGCTGAGGGGAGTAACAGTAGTTACGAACTAACCCACCTAGTCAACAGGCTGAGGGGAGTAACAGTAGTTACTAACTAAACCACCTAGTCGACAGGCTGAGGGGAGTAACAGTAGTTACTAACTAACCCACCTAGTCAACAGGCTGAGGGGAGTAACAGTAGTTACTAACTAACCCACCTAGTCAACAGGCTGAGGGGAGTAACAGTAGTTACTAACTAACCCACCTAGTCAATAGGCTGAGGGGAGTAACAGTAGTTACTAACTAACCCACCTAGTCAACAGGCTGAGGGTAGTAACAGTAGTGGTCAACTAATCCACCTAGTCAACAGGCTGAGGGGAGTAACAGTAGTGTTTAACTAACTAACCCACCTAGTCAACAGGCTGAGGGGAGTAACTGTAGTGGTTAACTAACCCACCTAGTCAACAGGCTGAGGGGAGTAACAGTAGTTACTAACTAACCCACCTAGTCAACAGGCTGAGGACAGGGAAACTGTCCGTACTTCATTTGACAACACAAACAAGTGATTTGAAAGCCGTTAAAAAGGGATTTCAACAAAGACAGCGTGGTTTGAGAGATTAAGGAATGCGTTAGTTTTAAATGACACAGGAAGTACCATTAAAAAACATGTAAAATAGGCCTAATGTCTGGGTTTGTTTAGAGCTTTGATCAAAAATTAAACCCTGATGCTACCCGAGCCTGATAAACCCTACATTAAAGGACATGTAATGAGCCCTACATTAAAGACATTTAATGAGCCCTATATTAAAAGACATTTAATGAGCCCTACATTAAAAAGACATTTAATGATCCCTACATTAAAAAAACATGTAATGAGCCCTACATTAAAGACATTTAATGAGCCCTACATTAAATACATTTAATGAGCCCTTACATTAAAGGCATTTAATGAGCCCTACAGTAAAGGCATTTAATGAGCCCTTACATTAAAGGCATTTAATGAGCCCTACAGTAAAGGCATTTAATGAGCCCTTACATTAAAGGCATTTAATGAGCCCTACAGTAAAGGCATTTAATGAGCCCTTACATTAAAGACATTTAATGAGCCCTTACATTAAAGACATTTAATGAGCCCTACATTAAAGACATTTAATGAGCCCTACATTAAAGACATTTAATGAGCCCTACATTAAAAAGGCATTGAATGAGCCCAAGCCACAAAAAACACAAATTACTATGTTGTTATCCAATGCATATAGCCTATGATATAGGCTACTGCACATTACACACGACAGTCAAACATAAACGCACATAGATGTAACTAGCTACATGCTCTCTTGGGTAAATAAACTAAACTAGCTCCAGCAGGCTAATCTTTTAGAGTGTGAACTGTATTGCTGTATTGTATTATACTGTACGATATGGACTGGAAATACGCACATCGTTCAAACCACGATAAAGCAGGGAGAAAACATGTGTTTCTGGTGCAGGACATGCTGCCTACGGGACATGCTGCCTACTGGACATGCTGCCTACGGGACATGCTGCCTACGGGACATGCTGCATACTGGACGTGCTGCCTACTGGACGTGCTGCCTACGGGACGTGCTGCCTACTGGACGTGCTGCCTACTGGACGTGCTGCCTACTGGACGTGCTGCCTACGGGACGTGCTGCCTACTGGACGTGCTGCCTACGGCACATGCTGCCTACGGGACATGCTGCCTACGGGACGTGCTGCCTACTGGACATGCTGCCTACTGGACGTGCTGCCTACGGGACGTGCTGCCTACTGGACGTGCTGCCTACTGGACGTGCTGCCTACTGGACGTGCTGCCTACGGCACATGCTGCCTACGGGACGTGCTGCCTACTGGACGTGCTGCCTACGGGACATGCTGCATACGGGACATGCTGCATACGGGACATGCTGCATACGGGACATGCTGCATACGGGACATGCTGCATACGGGACATGCTGCATACGGGACATGCTGCTACGCGGACATGCTGCATACGGGACATGCTGCATACGGGACATGCTGCCACGGGACATGCTGCATACGGGACATGCTGCATATCGGGACATGGCTGCATACGGACATGCTGCATACGGGACATGCTGCATACGGGACATGCTGCATACGGGACATGCTGCATACGGGACATGCTGCATACGGGACATGCTGCATACGGGAACATGCTGCATACGGGACCTGCTGCATCGGGACATGCTGCATACGGGACATGCCTGCATACGGGACATGCTGCATCGGACATGCTGCATACGGGACATGCTGCATACGGGACATGCTGCATACGGGACATGCTGCATACGGACATGCTGCATACGGGACATGCTGCATACGGGACATGCTGCATACGGGACATGCTGCATTACGGGACATGCTGCATACGGGACATGCTGCATACGGGACATGCTGCATACGGGACATGCTGCCATACGGGGACATGCTGCATACGGACATGCTGCCTACGGGACTGCTGCATACGGGACATGCTGCCTACGGGACATGCTGCATACGGGACATGCCTGCATACGGGACATGCTGCATACGGGACATGCTGCCTACGGGACATGCTGCATACGGGACATGCTGCATACGGACATGCTGCCTACGGGACATGCTGCATACGGGACATGCTGCATACGGGACATGCTGCATACGGGACATGCTGCATACGGGACATGCTGCATACGGGACATGCTGCATACGGGACATGCTGCATACGGGACATGCTGCATACGGGACATGCTGCATACGGGACATGCTGCATACGGGACATGCTGCATACGGGACATGCTGCATACGGGAACATGCTGCATACGGGACATGCTGCATACGGGACATGCTGCATACGGGACATGCTGCCTACGGGGACATGCTGCATACGGGACATGCTGCATACGGGACATGCTGCATACGGGACATGCTGCATACGGGACATGCTGCATACGGGACATGCTGCATACGGGACATGCTGCATACGGGACATGCTGCATACGGGACATGCTGCATACGGGACATGCTGCATACGGGACATGCTGCGCTGCATACGGGACATGCTGCATACGGGACATGCTGCATACGGGACATGCTGCATACGGGACATGCTGCATACGGGACATGCTGCATACGGGACATGCTGCATACGGGACATGCTGCATACGGGACATGCTGCATACGGGACATGCTGCATACGGGACATGCTGCATACGGGACATGCTGCATACGGGACATGCTGCATACAGGACATGCTGCATACGGGACATGCTGCATACGGACATGCTGCATACGGGACATGCTGCATACGGGACATGCTGCATACGGGACATGCTGCATACGGGACATGCTGCCTACAAAGTAATGGCTAGCGAATTTGATTTGAATGTTTTAAGATAATATGGCCTATTTGTATGATTAGCATGCTGACGCATAAATTACCTTTCATAATATTTCCCTTACTGTTATTAGCCGATCTTTCTCTATCTATTGTTGCTTAATTTCTTCCTCGCTTTCAACAGTTAAATGAAATACGTTTTGTTGTCCTTATCTTCATCATTCTAATGACATCCTTGAATAATCTAGGACTAGAATTAAACGCAGATGACTTTCACTTCTCTTCACAAAGATTGAATGGTTATGAGTCTGAATTAATAACTGCTATAGTCTACCACCATCTGAGCATGCGCAGACCAGCTGGCCGGTGTGTTTACGGACATATTCAATCAATCCCTATACCAGTCTGCTGTTCCCACATGCTTCAAGAGGGCCACCATTGTTCCTGTTCCCAAGAAAGCTAAGGTAACTGAGCTAAACGACTACCGCCCCGTAGCACTCACATCCGTCATCATGAAGTGCTTTGAGAGACTAGTCAAGGACCATATCACCTCCACCCTACCTGACACCCTAGACCCACTCCAATTTGCTTACCGCCCAAATAGGTCCACAGACGATGCAATCTCAACCACACTGCACACTGCCCTAACCCATCTGGACAAGAGGAATACCTATGTGAGAATGCTGTTCATCGACTACAGCTCGGCATTCAACACCATAGTACCCTCCAAGCTCGTCATCAAGCTCGAGACCCTGGGTCTCGACCCCGCCCTGTGCAACTGGGTACTGGACTTCCTGACGGGCCGCCCCCAGGTGGTGAGGGTAGGCAACAACATCTCCTCCCCGCTGATCCTCAACACTGGGGCCCCACAAGGGTGCGTTCTGAGCCCTCTCCTGTACTCCCTGTTCACCCACGACTGCTTGGCCACGCACGCCTCCAACTCAATCATCAAGTTTGCGGACGACACAACAGTGGTAGGCTTGATTACCAACAACGACGAGACGGCCTACAGGGAGGAGGTGAGGGCCCTCGGAGTGTGGTGTCAGGAAAATAACCTCACACTCAACATCAACAAAACTAAGGAGATGATTGTGGACTTCAGGAAACAGCAGAGGGAACACCCCCCTATCCACATCGATGGAACAGTAGTGGAGAGGGTAGCAAGTTTTAAGTTCCTCGGCATACACATCACAGACAAACTGAATTGGTCCACTCACACAGACAGCATCGTGAAGAAGGCGCAGCAGCGCCTCTTCAACCTCAGGAGGCTGAAGAAATTCGGCTTGTCACCAAAAGCACTCACAAACTTCTACAGATGCACAATCGAGAGCATCCTGGCGGGCTGTATCACCGCCTGGTATGGAAACTGCACCGCCCTCAACCGTAAGGCTCTCCAGAGGGTAGTGAGGTCTGCACAACGCATCACCGGGGGCAAACTACCTGCCCTCCAGGACACCTACACCACCCGATGCTACAGGAAGGCCATAAAGATTATCAAGGACATCAACCACCCGAGCCACTGCCTGTTCACCCCGCTGTCATCCAGAAGGCGAGGTCAGTACAGGTGCATCAAAGCTGGGACCGAGAGACTGAAAAACAGCTTCTATCTCAAGGCCATCAGACTGTTAAACAGCCACCACTAACATTGAGTGGCTGCTGCCAACACACTGACAATGACACTGACTCAACTCCAGCCACTTTAATAATGGGAATTGATGGGAAATTATGTAAATATATCACTAGCCACTTTAAACAATGCTACCTTATATAATGTTACTTACCCTACATTATTAATCTCATATGCATACGTAGATACTGTACTCTATATCATCGACTGCATCCTTATGTAATACATGTATCAATAGCCACTTCAACTATGCCACTTTGTTTACATACTCATCTCATATGTTATACTGTACTCGATATCATCTACTGTATCTTGCCTATGCTGCTCTGTACCATCACTCATTCATATATCCTTATGTACATATTCTTTATCCCCTTACACTGTGTATAAGACAGTCGTTTTTTTGGAATTGTTAGTTAGATTACTTGTTCGTTATTACTGCATTGTCGGAACTAGAAGCATAAGCATTTCGCTACACTCGCATTAACATCTGCTAACCATGTGTATGTGACAAATAAAATTAGATTAGATTTGATTTGATCTGATCCAAAGTAACTAACTAACTCATTTCTGCTCAGATATAATCCTGGTTTAGACCTGATCCAAAGTAACTAACTAACTCATTTCTGCTCGGATATAATTCTGGTTTAGACCTGATGCAAAGTAACTAACTAATTTCTGCTCTGATATAATCCTGGTTTAGACCTGATCCAAAGTAACTAACTAACTAATTTCTGCTCAGATATAATCCTGGTTTAGACCTGATCCAAAGTAACTAACTAACTCATTTCTGCTCGGATATAATTCTGGTTTAGACCTGATGCAAAGTAACTAACTAATTTCTGCTCTGATATAATCCTGGTTTAGACCTGATCCAAAGTAACTAACTAACTAATTTCTGCTCAGATATAATCCTGGTTTAGACCTGATCCAAAGTAACTAACTAACTAATTTCTGCTCGGATATAATTCTGGTTTAGACCTGATCCAAAGGACCCTAACTAATTTCTGCTCAGATATAATTCTGGTTTAGACCTGATGCAAAGTAACTAACTAACTCATTTCTGCTCGGATATAATTCTGGTTTAGACCTGATCCAAAGTAACTAACTAACTCATTTCTGCTCGGATATAATTCTGGTTTACACCTGATCCAAAGTAACTAACTAACTCATTTCTGCTCGGATATAATCCTGGTTTAGACCTGATCTAAAGTAACTAACTAACTCATTTCTGCTCTGATATAATCCTGGTTTAGACCTGATCCAAAGTAACTAACTAATTTCTGCTCTGATATAATCCTGGTTTAGACCTGATCTAAAGTAACTAACTAACTAATTTCTGCTCTGATATAATCCTGGTTTAGACCTGATCCAAAGTAACTAACTAACTAATTTCTGCTCGGATATAATTCTGGTTTAGACCTGATCCAAAGGACCCTAACTAATTTCTGCTCAGATATAATTCTGGTTTAGACCTGATGCAAAGTAACTAACTAACTCATTTCTGCTCGGATATAATTCTGGTTTAGACCTGATCCAAAGTAACTAACTAACTCATTTCTGCTCGGATATAATTCTGGTTTACACCTGATCCAAAGTAACTAACTAACTCATTTCTGCTCGGATATAATCCTGGTTTAGACCTGATCTAAAGTAACTAACTAACTAATTTCTGCTCTGATATAATCCTGGTTTAGACCTGATCCAAAGTAACTAACTAATTTCTGCTCTGATATAATCCTGGTTTAGACCTGATCTAAAGTAACTAACTAACTAATTTCTGCTCTGATATAATCCTGGTTTAGACCTGATCCAAAGTAACTAACTAATTTCTGCTCTGATATAATCCTGGTTTAGACCTGATCCAAAGTAACTAACTAACTAACTAATTTCTGCTCTGATATAATCCTGGTTTAGACCTGATCCAAAGTAACTAACTAACTAACTCATTTCTGCTCGGATATAATCCTGGTTTAGACCTGATCCAAAGTAACTAACTAATTTCTGCTCTGATATGATTCTGGTTTAGACCTTGAGTACTTCCGGCGCCGACAGAGATGGCCGCCTCGCTTCGCGTTCCTAGGAAACTATGCAGTTTTTTGTTTTTTTACGTGTTATTTCTTACACTAGTACCCCAGGCCATCTTAGGTTTCATTACATACACATTTTATTTGATTTTATTTTATTTGAATGGTTATGGGTCTGAATTAATAACTGCTATAGTCTACCACCATCTGAATGGTTATGGGTCAGAATTAATAACTGCTATAGTCTACCACCATCTGAATGGTTATGGGTCAGAATTAATAACTGCTATAGTCTACCACCATCTGAATGGTTATGGGTCTGAATGGTTATGGGTCAGAATTAATAACTGCTATAGTCTACCACCATCTGAATGGTTATGGGTCTGAATTCATAACTGCTATAGTCTACCACCATCTGAATGGTTATGGGTCTGAATTAATAACTGCTATAGCCTACCACCATCTGAATGGTTATGGGTCTGAATTAATAACTGCCATAGTCTACCACCATCTGAATGGTTATGGGTCTGATTTAATAACTGCTATAGTCTACCACCATCTGAATGGTTATGGGTCTGAATTAATAACTGCTATAGCCTACCACCATCTGAATGGTTATGGGTCTGAATTAATAACTGCTATAGCCTACCACCATCTGAATGGTTATGGGTCTGAATTAATAACTGCTATAGTCTACCACCATCTGAATGGTTATGGGTCTGAATTAATAACTGCTATAGCCTACCACCATCTGAATGGTTATGGGTCTGAATGGTTATGGGTCTGAATTAATAACTGCTATTGTCTACAACCATCTGAATGGTTATGGGTCTGAATTAATAACTGCTATAGCCTACCACCATCTGAATGGTTATGGGTCAGAATTAATAACTGCTATAGTCTACCACCATCTGAATGGTTATGGGTCAGAATTAATAACTGCTATAGCCTACCACCATCTGAATGGTTATGGGTCTGAATTAATAACTGCTATAGTCTACCACCATCTGAATGGTTATGGGTCTGAATTAATAACTGCTATAGTCTACCACCATCTGAATGGTTATGGGTCTGAATTAATAACTGCTATAGAGTCTACCACCATCTGAATGGTTATGGGTCTGAATTAATAACTGCTATAGCCTACCACCATCTGAATGGTTATGGGTCTGAATGGTTATGGGTCTGAATTAATAACTGCTATAGCCTACCACCATCTGAATGGTTATGGGTCTGAATTAATAACTGCTATAGTCTACCACCATCTGAATGGTTATGGGTCTGAATTAATAACTGCTATAGTCTACCACCATCTGAATGGTTATGGGTCTGAAATAATAACTGCTATAGTCTACCATCATCTGAATGGTTATGGGTCTGAATTAATAACTGCTATAGCCTACCACCATCTGAATGGTTATGGGTCTGAATGGTTATGGGTCTGAATTAATAACTGCTATAGTCTACCACCATCTGAATGGTTATGGGTCTGAATTAATAACTGCTATAGCCTACCACCATCTGAATGGTTATGGGTCTGAATTAATAACTGCCATAGTCTACCACCATCTGAATGGTTATGGGTCAGAATTAATAACTGCTATAGCCTACCACCATCTGAATGGTTATGGGTCTGAATTAATAACTGCTATAGTCTACCACCATCTGAATGGTTATGGGTCTGAATTAATAACTGCTATAGTCTACCACCATCTGAATGGTTATGGGTCTGAATTAATAACTGCTATAGTCTACCACCATCTGAATGGTTATGGGTCTGAATTAATAACTGCTATAGAGTCTACCACCATCTGAATGGTTATGGGTCTGAATTAATAACTGCTATAGCCTACCACCATCTGAATGGTTATGGGTCTGAATGGTTATGGGTCTGAATTAATAACTGCTATAGTCTACCACCATCTGAATGGTTATGGGTCAGAATTAATAACTGCTATAGTCTACCACCATCTGAATGGTTATGGGTCTGAATTAATAACTGCTATAGTCTACCACCATCTGAATGGTTATGGGTCTGAATTAATAACTGCTATAGTCTACCACCATCTGAATGGTTATGGGTCTGAATTAATAACTGCTATAGAGTCTACCACCATCTGAATGGTTATGGGTCTGAATTAATAACTGCTATAGCCTACCACCATCTGAATGGTTATGGGTCTGAATTAATAACTGCTATAGTCTACCACCATCTGAATGGTTATGGGTCTGAATTAATAACTGCTATAGCCTACCACCATCTGAATGGTTATGGGTCTGAATGGTTATGGGTCTGAATTAATAACTGCTATAGTCTACCACCATCTGAATGGTTATGGGTCTGAATTAATAACTGCTATAGCCTACCACCATCTGAATGGTTATGGGTCTGAATTAATAACTGCTATAGTCTACCACCATCTGAATGGTTATGGGTCAGAATTAATAACTGCTATAGCCTACCACCATCTGAATGGTTATGGGTCTGAATTAATAACTGCTATAGTCTACCACCATCTGAATGGTTATGGGTCAGAATTAATAACTGCTATAGAGTCTACCACCATCTGAATGGTTATGGGTCTGAATTAATAACTGCTATAGCCTACCACCATCTGAATGGTTATGGGTCTGAATTAATAACTGCTATAGAGTCTACCACCATCTGAATGGTTATGGGTCTGAATTAATAACTGCTATAGCCTACCACCATCTGAATGGTTATGGGTCTGAATGGTTATGGGTCTGAATTAATAACTGCTATAGTCTACCACCATCTGAATGGTTATGGGTCTGAATTAATAACTGCTATAGTCTACCACCATCTGAATGGTTATGGGTCTGAATTAATAACTGCTATAGTCTACCACCATCTGAATGGTTATGGGTCTGAAATAATAACTGCTATAGTCTACCACCATCTGAATGGTTATGGGTCTGAATTAATAACTGCTATAGTCTACCACCATCTGAATGGTTATGGGTCTGAATTAATAACTGATATAGCCTACCACCATCTGAATGGTTATGGGTCTGAATTAATAACTGCTATAGCCTACCACCATCTGAATGGTTATGGGTCTGAATTAATAACTGCTATAGTCTACCACCATCTGAATGGTTATGGGTCTGAAATAATAACTGCTATAGTCTACCACCATCTGAATGGTTATGGGTCTGAATTAATAACTACTATAGTCTACCACCATCTGAATGGTTATGGGTCTGAATTAATAACTGCTATAGCCTACCACCATCTGAATGGTTATGGGTCTGAATTAATAACTGCTATAGTCTACCACCATCTGAATGGTTATGGGTCTGAATTAATAACTGCTATAGCCTACCACCATCTGAATGGTTATGGGTCTGAGTGGTTATGGGTCTGAATTAATAACTGCTATAGTCTACCACCATCTGAATGGTTATGGGTCTGAATTAATAACTGCCATAGCCTACCACCATCTGAATGGTTATGGGTCTGAATTAATAACTGCTATAGTCTACCACCATCTGAATGGTTATGGGTCTGAATTAATAACTGCTATAGTCTACCACCATCTGAATGGTTATGGGTCTGAATTAATAACTGCTATAGCCTACCACCATCTGAATGGTTATGGGTCTGAATTAATAACTGCTATAGTCTACCACCATCTGAATGGTTATGGGTCTGGATGGTTATGGGTCTGAATGGTTATGGGTCTGAATTAATAACTGCTATAGCCTACCACCATCTGAATGGTTATGGGTCTGAATGGTTATGGGTCTGAATGGTTATGGGTCTGAATTAATAACTGCTATAGTCTACCACCATCTGAATGGTTATGGGTCTGAATTAATAACTGCTATAGTCTACCACCATCTGAATGGTTATGGGTCTGAATTAATAACTGCTATAGTCTACCACCATCTGAATGGTTATGGGTCTGAATTAATAACTGCTATAGCCTACCACCATCTGAATGGTTATGGGTCTGAATTAATAACTGCTATAGTCTACCACCATCTGAATGGTTATGGGTCTGAATTAATAACTGCTATAGCCTACCACCATCTGAATGGTTATGGGTCTGAATTAATAACTGCTATAGTCTACCACCATCTGAATGGTTGTGGGTCTGAATTAATAACTGCTATAGCCTACCACCATCTGAATGGTTATGGGTCTGAATTAATAGCTGCTATAGCCTACCACCATCTGAATGGTTATGGGTCTGAATGAATAACTGATTTAAAGCAATGACATTCGAGTGATAGACAGTTCTTAATTGCAGCTGCAGAGTTTTAAAACAATCTTTACAATTCAAAAATAAGGGGACCCCTGAAAACCAGACGGAGATGAGTAAATTAAACACCTATTCAGTCCTTATATTACCCTAGCATAGGGTACGCTGCAGCAAATCTAGTCCTACCTTTCGCAAGAAAAATAGTTACCATGACGAGATGACAAGAGCGGTCTGTCCTCACCCTGAGCGTTGAGGATTCATCATGCAGAGGCCATAGAGAAGCCAGACTTAGACATTGCTTATACATTTGGTACAACAGAGTAAAGCTGTGTGTTGTGTTGTGGTACAACAGAGTAAAGCTGTGTGTTGTGTTGTGGTACAACAGAGTAAAGCTGTGTGTTGTGTTGTGGTACAACAGAGTAAAGCTGTGTGTTGTGTTGTGGTACAACAGAGTAAAGAAGGGCCCTGGTCAGGGAGGTGACCAAGACTCCGATGGTCACTCTGACAGAGCTCTAGAGTTCCTCTGTGGAGATGGGAGAACCTTCTAGAAGAACAACCATCTCTGCAGCACTCCACCAATCAGGCCTTTATGGTAGAGTCGCCAGACTGAAGCCATTCCTTAGCCAAAAGGCACATGACAGCCCGCTTGGAGTTTACCGAAAAGCACTAAAAGGACTCTCAGGCCATGAGAAACAAGATTCTCTGGTCTGTTGAAACCAAGATTGAATTATTTGGCCTGAATGCCAAGTGTCACGTCTGGAGAAAACCTAGCACCATCTGTGAAGCATAGTGGTGGCAGCATCATACTGTGGGGATGTTTTTCAGTGGCAGGGACTGGGAGACTAGTCAGGATCGAGGGAAAGATGAAAGGAGCAAAGTACAGAGAGATTCATGATGAAAACCTGCTCCAGAGCGCTCAGGACCTCAGACTGGGACGAAATGTTCACCTTCCAACAGGACAACGACCCTAAGCACACAGCCAAGACAATGCAGGAGTAGCTTCGGGACAAGTCTCTGAATGTCCTTGAGTGGCCCAGCCAGAACCCGGACTTGAACTCGATTGAACATCGCTGGAGAGACCTGAAAACAGCTGTGCAGCGACACTCCCCATCCAACCTGACAGAGCTTGAGAGGATCTGCAGGGAAGAATGGGAGAAACTCCCCAAATACAGGTGTGCCAAGCTTGTAGCGTCAAACCCAAGAAGACTCCAGGCTGTAATCGCTGCCAAAGGTGCTTCAACAAAGTACTGAGTAAAGGGTCTGAACACTTATTTAAATGTGAGTTTTTATTTATTTTTTATTTTGTCATTATGGGATATTATGTGTAGATTGATGAGGGTGGAAAAAAAACGATTTAATTCATTTTAGAATAAGGTTGTAACGTAACAAAATGTTGGAAAAAGGGGTTCTGAATACTTTTCGAAGGAACTGTAGGTGTGTCGATACCTTAGAGCTGGTGTTACGTTGAAACTGATCCCTGTAAGGCCAGCACTGCTGCTGCCAGCTGATTGGCTAACTGTCTATTACAGATCTGTAGCTCTAAGGCCAGCGCTGTTGTTGCCAGCTCATTAGCTAACTGTCTACTACAGATCTGTAGCTCTAAGGCCAGGCAGGTTAACAGTACTCAGCAATGCGGCTGCTGCCAGCTGATTAGCTAGCTGTTTACTACAGATCTGTAGCTCTAAGGCCAGGCAGGTTAACAGTACTCAGCACTGCTGCTGCCAGCTGATTGGCTAACTGTCTATTACAGATCTGTAGCTCTAAGGCCAGCACTGTTGTTGCCAGCTGATTGGCTAGCTGTCTACTACAGATCTGTAGCTCTAAGGCCAGGCAGGTTAACAGTACTCAGCAATGCGGCTGCTGCCAGCCTAATAGCTGGGTTATTGCTACAACGCGGCGGAGCCTTTTGGACCTCATCACTTTTTTGGTGAAAAAAAGTGTATATTCAAAAATATAATGTAGCCTAACAGAGTGAAAATGTATGAGTGGGACACACAGAAAAAGGTGTTTATAAAGGCTTGTTTTCTTAAAGGAAGTGCCATTAGGGACTGAGCCATGATGACAAGGAGGAGAAGAGGGGGGGGAGGGGCTGAGAGGGAGAGAAAACAGGAAGAGAAACTCAAAACCAGTAGAACCTGTTGGGTCAGTCTGACATCATCAACAGGTTTTCAAACGTAAACACACAGCACTCTCTACCTACAGAGAACTGCCTGACCGACTCAAACTACCATGACCAGGGGAATCACACACCAGTCTCTACCTACAGAGACCAAACTACCATGACCAGGGGAATCACACCCCAGTCTCTACCTACAGAGAACAAACTACCATGACCAGGGGAATCACACCCCAGTCTCTACCTACAGAGAACAAACTACCATGACCAGGGAAATCACACCCCAGTCTCTACCTACAGAGAACAAACTACCATGACCAGGGAAATCACACCCCAGTCTCTACCTACAGAGAACAAACTACCATGACCAGGGAAATCACACCCCAGTCTCTACCTACAGAGAACAAACTACCATGACCAGGGAAATCACACCCCAGTCTCTACCTCAGAGAACAAACTACCATGACCGGGGGAATCACACACCAGTCTCTACCTACAGAGAACAGTCTGAATGACTCAAACTACCAGAACAACTAAATGAAACCTGAGCGTTACACCTGTGGAATGGTATCAGGAAGGCTACCGTGTATAACTAACTATACAATACTGCACAGCTTTTCAACAGTGAGATGTTCTTTTTGGCAACACAATAGGGATCTTAAGGGACACAATAAGATGACTGTATATCACAGTCTTGTTCATTGACCACTGGTCTAGAAATCAACGGTTCTGGAGAAAACAGGTATTTACTATGAGGGGCGTCAGGTAGCCTAGTGGTTAGAGGGGCGTCAGGTAGCCTAGTGGTTTAGAGGGGCGTCAGGTAGCCTCGTGGTTTAGAGGGGCGTCAGGTAGCCTAGTGGTTAGAGGGGCGTCAGGTAGCCTAGTGGTTTAGAGCGTTGGGTCAGTAACTGAAAAGGTTGCTGGATTGAATCGCCGAGCCGACAAGGTAAAAATCTGTTGCTCTTCCCCACTGTTCCTCCGGTAGGCCGGTCATTGTAAATAATAATTTGTCTTGCCTAGTTAAATAAAAGGTTCAATAAATATTTACTTGTGGCAACTTTCAACACTTAACGGGAACTGATCTGAAAACAAGACCGGCATCTTACAAATAAAGCTTTGAAAGGATGTGACCTTTCTCAGGTTTGAAATATCTTGAGAGGCTTATGTGTTCATGGAGCTTTGGACAGGATCAGGTCTAAACCAGGATTATATCCGAGCAGAAATTAGTTAGTTAGTTACTTTGGATCAGGTCTAAACCAGAATTATATCCGAGCAGAAATGAGTTAGTTAGTTACTTTGGATCAGGTCTAAACCAGGATTATATCCGAGCAGAAATTAGTTAGTTAGTTACTTTGGATCAGGTCTAAACCAGGATTATATCCGAGCAGAAATTAGTTAGTTAGTTACTTTGCATCAGGTCTAAAACCAGAATTATATCAGAGCAGAAATTAGTTAGTTAGTTACTTTGGATCAGGTCTAAACCAGGATTATATCAGAGCAGAAATTAGTTAGTTAGTTACTTTGCATCAGGTCTAAACCAGAATTATATCTGAGCAGAAATTAGTTAGTTAGTTACTTTGGATCAGGTCTAAACCAGGATTATATCAGAGCAGAAATTAGTTAGTTAGTTACTTTGCATCAGGTCTAAACCAGAATTATATCCGAGCAGAAATTAGTTAGTTGGTTACTTTGGATCAGGTCTAAACCAGGATTATATCTGAGCAGAAATTAGTTAGTTAGTTACTTTGGATCAGGTCTAAACCAGGATTATATCCGAGCAGAAATTAGTTAGTTAGTTACTTTGGATCAGGTCTAAACCAGGATTATATCCGAGCAGAAATTAGTTAGTTAGTTACTTTGCATCAGGTCTAAAACCAGAATTATATCAGAGCAGAAATTAGTTAGTTAGTTACTTTGGATCAGGTCTAAACCAGGATTATATCAGAGCAGAAATTAGTTAGTTAGTTACTTTGCATCAGGTCTAAACCAGAATTATATCTGAGCAGAAATTAGTTAGTTAGTTACTTTGGATCAGGTCTAAACCAGGATTATATCAGAGCAGAAATTAGTTAGTTAGTTACTTTGCATCAGGTCTAAACCAGGATTATATCCGAGCAGAAATGAGTTAGTTAGTTACTTTGGATCAGGTCTAAACCAGAATTATATCCGAGCAGAAATGAGTTAGTTAGTTACTTTGGATCAGGTCTAAACCAGAATTATATCCGGGCAGAAATGAGTTAGTTAGTTACTTTGCATCAGGTCTAAACCAGGATTATATCTGAGCAGAAATTAGTTAGTTACTTTGGATCAGGTCTAAACCAGGATTATATCAGAGCAGAAATTAGTTAGTTACTTTGCATCAGGTCTAAACCAGAATTATATCCGAGCAGAAATTAGTTAGTTAGTTAGTTAGTTACTTTGGATCAGGTCTAAACCAGGATTATATCCGAGCAGAAATTAGTTAGTTAGTTACTTTGGATCAGGTCTAAACCAGAATTATATCCGAGCAGAAATGAGTTAGTTAGTTACTTTGGATCAGGTCTAAACCAGAATTATATCCGAGCAGAAATGAGTTAGTTAGTTACTTTGCATCAGGTCTAAACCAGAATTATATCTGAGCAGAAATTAGTTAGGGTCCTTTGGATCAGGTCTAAACCAGAATTATATCCGAGCAGAAATTAGTTAGTTAGTTACTTTGGATCAGGTCTAAACCAGGATTATATCTGAGCAGAAATTAGTTAGTTACTTTGCATCAGGTCTAAACCAGAATTATATCCGAGCAGAAATTAGTTAGTTAGTTAGTTACTTTGGATCAGGTCTAAACCAGAATTATATCAGAGCAGAAATTAGTTAGTTACTTTGGATCAGGTCTAAACCAGGATTATATCCGAGCAGAAATGAGTTAGTTAGTTAGTTACTTTGGATCAGGTCTAAACCAGGATTATATCCGAGCAGAAATTAGTTAGTTAGTTACTTTGGATCAGGTCTAAACCAGAATTATATCAGAGCAGAAATTAGTTAGTTAGTTACTTTGGATCAGGTCTAAACCAGAATTATATCAGAGCAGAAATTAGTTAGTTAGTTACTTTGCATCAGGTCTAAACCAGAATTATATCAGAGCAGAAATTAGTTAGTTAGTTAGTTACTTTGGATCAGGTCTAAACCAGGATTATATCCGAGCAGAAATTAGTTAGTTAGTTACTTTGGATCAGGTCTAAACCAGAATTATATCCGAGCAGAAATGAGTTAGTTAGTTACTTTGGATCAGGTCTAAACCAGAATTATATCCGAGCAGAAATGAGTTAGTTAGTTACTTTGCATCAGGTCTAAACCAGAATTATATCCGAGCAGAAATTAGTTAGTTAGTTACTTTGGATCAGGTCTAAACCAGGATTATATCTGAGCAGAAATTAGTTAGTTACTTTGCATCAGGTCTAAACCAGAATTATATCCGAGCAGAAATTAGTTAGTTACTTTGGATCAGGTCTAAACCAGGATTATATCCGAGCAGAAATGAGTTAGTTAGTTAGTTACTTTGGATCAGGTCTAAACCAGGATTATATCCGAGCAGAAATTAGTTAGTTACTTTGGATCAGGTCTAAACCAGGATTATATCAGAGCAGAAATTAGTTAGTTACTTTGCATCAGGTCTAAACCAGAATTATATCCGAGCAGAAATTAGTTAGTTAGTTAGTTAGTTACTTTGGATCAGGTCTAAACCAGGATTATATCCGAGCAGAAATTAGTTAGTTAGTTACTTTGGATCAGGTCTAAACCAGAATTATATCCGAGCAGAAATGAGTTAGTTAGTTACTTTGCATCAGGTCTAAACCAGAATTATATCTGAGCAGAAATTAGTTAGGGTCCTTTGGATCAGGTCTAAACCAGAATTATATCCGAGCAGAAATTAGTTAGTTAGTTACTTTGGATCAGGTCTAAACCAGGATTATATCTGAGCAGAAATTAGTTAGTTACTTTGCATCAGGTCTAAACCAGAATTATATCCGAGCAGAAATTAGTTAGTTAGTTAGTTACTTTGGATCAGGTCTAAACCAGAATTATATCAGAGCAGAAATTAGTTAGTTACTTTGGATCAGGTCTAAACCAGGATTATATCCGAGCAGAAATGAGTTAGTTAGTTAGTTACTTTGGATCAGGTCTAAACCAGGATTATATCCGAGCAGAAATTAGTTAGTTAGTTACTTTGGATCAGGTCTAAACCAGAATTATATCAGAGCAGAAATTAGTTAGTTAGTTACTTTGGATCAGGTCTAAACCAGAATTATATCCGAGCAGAAATTAGTTAGTTAGTTACTTTGCATCAGGTCTAAACCAGAATTATATCTGAGCAGAAATTAGTTAGGGTCCTTTGGATCAGGTCTAAACCAGAATTATATCCGAGCAGAAATTAGTTAGTTAGTTACTTTGGATCAGGTCTAAACCAGGATTATATCCGAGCAGAAATTAGTTAGTTAGTTACTTTGGATCAGGTCTAAACCAGAATTATATCCGAGCAGAAATGAGTTAGTTAGTTACTTTGCATCAGGTCTAAACCAGAATTATATCTGAGCAGAAATTAGTTAGGGTCCTTTGGATCAGGTCTAAACCAGAATTATATCCGAGCAGAAATTAGTTAGTTAGTTACTTTGGATCAGGTCTAAACCAGGATTATATCTGAGCAGAAATTAGTTAGTTACTTTGGATCAGGTCTAAACCAGGATTATATCAGAGCAGAAATGAGTTAGTTACTTTGCATCAGGTCTAAACCAGAATTATATCCGAGCAGAAATTAGTTAGTTAGTTAGTTAGTTACTTTGGATCAGGTCTAAACCAGGATTATATCCGAGCAGAAATGAGTTAGTTAGTTAGTTACTTTGGATCAGGTCTAAACCAGAATTATATCAGAGCAGAAATTAGTTAGTTACTTTGGATCAGGTCTAAACCAGGATTATATCCGAGCAGAAATGAGTTAGTTAGTTAGTTACTTTGGATCAGGTCTAAACCAGGATTATATCCGAGCAGAAATTAGTTAGTTAGTTACTTTGGATCAGGTCTAAACCAGAATTATATCCGAGCAGAAATTAGTTAGTTAGTTACTTTGGATCAGGTCTAAACCAGAATTATATCCAAGCAGAAATTAGTTAGTTAGTTACTTTGCATCAGGTCTAAACCAGAATTATATCTGAGCAGAAATTAGTTAGGGTCCTTTGGATCAGGTCTAAACCAGAATTATATCCGAGCAGAAATTAGTTAGTTAGTTACTTTGGATCAGGTCTAAACCAGGATTATATCCGAGCAGAAATTAGTTAGTTAGTTACTTTGGATCAGGTCTAAACCAGAATTATATCCGAGCAGAAATTAGTTAGTTAGTTACTTTGGATCAGGTCTAAACCAGGATTATATCTGAGCAGAAATTAGTTAGTTACTTTGGATCAGGTCTAAACCAGGATTATATCAGAGCAGAAATGAGTTAGTTACTTTGCATCAGGTCTAAACCAGAATTATATCCGAGCAGAAATTAGTTAGTTAGTTAGTTACTTTGGATCAGGTCTAAACCAGGATTATATCCGAGCAGAAATGAGTTAGTTAGTTAGTTACTTTGGATCAGGTCTAAACCAGGATTATATCCGAGCAGAAATTAGTTAGTTAGTTACTTTGGATCAGGTCTAAACCAGAATTATATCAGAGCAGAAATTAGTTAGTTAGTTACTTTGGATCAGGTCTAAACCAGAATTATATCCGAGCAGAAATTAGTTAGTTAGTTACTTTGCATCAGGTCTAAACCAGAATTATATCTGAGCAGAAATTAGTTAGGGTCCTTTGGATCAGGTCTAAACCAGAATTATATCCGAGCAGAAATTAGTTAGTTAGTTACTTTGGATCAGGTCTAAACCAGGATTATATCCGAGCAGAAATTAGTTAGTTACTTTGGATCAGGTCTAAACCAGGATTATATCAGAGCAGAAATTAGTTAGTTAGTTACGTTGCATCAGGTCTAAACCAGAATGATATCTGAGCAGAAATTAGTTAGGGTCCTTTGGATCAGGTCTAAAATCATATAATGGTCACAAGTTTCAGGTGGAAAGACGTTTTGACAGACAGCCCTAAAACTGGACACTGAGCCCCACCTGCTGTTTGTAAATGGTATTACACATTATGGAGCCAAACGTTACACACATCCTGTAAACAGATAAGTTAACAATCATTTAAAAAAATAACTAGAAAATATATATTTTAATCAATAATTGTTGACAGTGAAACCATTCCCTCCATGTTTCTTATTGCCTACACAATGCAGTACTTTCTACCAGAGTCTTATGTGACCTGGACAAAAGTAATGTCCTTAATAGGGAAAAGGGTGCCATTTGGGACAGACTACTATATAAATTATAATCTTGCAGACTCAAATTGTCTCTCCTCTCCTCCAGTCACATCCCATTAAGTCCCGCCCAGACACCTGCCTTTCTCCACTCCAGTCTCTCCTGTCTCTCTCTCCACTCCAGTCTCTCCTGTCTCTCTCTCCACTCCAGTCTCTCCTGTCTCTCTCTCCAATCCAGTCTCTCCTGTCTCTCTCTCCACTGATCTCTCCTGTCTCTCTCTCCACTCCAGTCTCTCCTGTCTCTCTCTCCACTCCAGTCTCTCCTGTCTCTCTCTCCACTCCAGTCTCTCCTGTCTCTCTCTCCACTGATCTCTCCTGTCTCTCTCTCCACTCCAGTCTCTCTCTCCAATCCAGTCTCTCCTGTCTCTCTCTCTCTCTCACTCTCACTCTCACTCTCACTCTCACTCCAGTCCAGTCCAGTCCAGTCCAGTCCAGTCCAGTCTTTCTCCACTCCAGTCTCTCCTGCCTCTCTCCACTCAGGCTGTGATGGATTCCATCAACAGGAGGGGCTGACCTGTAACAGGGTGTCGTCATGGTGACTCCAGCCACAGCCCAGGCCTCAATAAACACTCTATAATGTAGTGCTGCAGTAACAGAGCCCTGTTCCCCCTCTGCTGTCTCCTCTCTTCCACTGCACTGTGTGGAACGGACACACACCCACCCACCCTGTCACTGTCAATTACCCCTGTTCCAGAGATCAGTTCCGGACTCCATCAAGCCACTGATCAGCCGTGTTAGTTAGATGAGTGACATGGTGTGTTTGTGCGAGTGCCTGCGCAAGTGTCTGAGGAGTGACGGGTTGCTAACGCAGGCCAGCCAGGGTGACTCCCCTGTCAACATAACGTCTGTGTCCGCAGGACAGCCTGTTCCCTATTAAGTGCACTATGTAGAGAATAGGTAGCCATTTGGGTCAGAAACTTGTCTTCACAAGGACTCAAATATAGTAGGGGAGGACAGAGATAGGTTGGGCTTAATGGCATATGTTTTTGTCCAAGGAAAACAACGGTACATGAATCTCCTGATCTGTCCCTTTAGTCGTTACAGACCAGAGTAGATTGACAAGGAGGGATGGGCTCAGGGAGGGGAAATCACAGTTGCTCCTTGTTTTCATACAGTGGGGCAAAAAAGTATTTAGTCAGCCACCAATTGTGCAAGTTCTCCCATTTAAAAAAGATGAGAGGCCTGTAATTTTCATCATAGGTACACTTCAACTATGACAGACAAAATGAGAAAAAAAATCCAGAAAATCACATTGTAGGATTTTTAATGAATTTATTTGCAAATGGTGTAAAATAAGTATTTGGTCAATAACAAAAGTTACTCAACACTTTGTTATAGAACCTTTGTTGGCATTGGCAATGACAGAGGTCAAACGTTTTCTGTAAGTCTTCACAAGGTTTTCACACACGGTTGCTGGTATTTTGGCCCATTCCTCCATGCAGATCTCCTCTAGAGCAGTGATGTTTTGGGGCTGTTGCTGGGCAACACGGACTTTCAACTCCCTCCAAAGATTGTCTATGGGGTTGAGATCTGGAGACTGGCTAGGCCACTCCAGGACCTTGAAATGCTTCTTACGAAGCCACTCCTTCGTTGTCCGGGCGGTGTGTTTGGGATCATTGTCACGCTGAAAGACCCAGCCACGTTTCATCTTCAATGACCTTGCTGATGGAAAGAGGTTTTCACTCAAAATCTCACGATACATGGCCCCATTAATTCTTTCCTTTACACGGATCAGTCGTCCTGGTCCCTTTGCAGAAAAACAGCCCCAAAGCATGATGTTTCCACCCCCATGCTTCACAGTAGGTATGGTGTTCTTTGGATGCAACTCAGCATTCTTTGTCCTCCAAACACGACGAGTTGAGTTTTTACCAAAATGTTCTATTTTGGTTTCATCTGACCATATGACATTCCCCCAATCTTCTTCTGGATCATCCAAATGCTCTCTAGCAAACTTCAGACGGGCCTGGACATGTACTGGCTTAAGCAGGGGGACACGTCTGGCACTGCAGGATTTGAGTCCCTGGCGGCGTAGTGTGTTACTGATGGTAGCCTTTGTTACTTTGGTCCCAGCTCTCTGCAGGTCATTCACTAGGTCCCCCCGTGTGGTTCTGGGATTTTTGCTCACCGTTCTTGTGATCATTTTGATCCCACGGGGTGAGATCTTGCGTGGAGCCCCAGATCGAGGGAGATTATCAGTGGTCTTGTATGTCTTCCATTTCCTAATAATTGCTCCCACAGTTGATTTCTTCAAACCAAGCTGCTTACCTATTGCAGATTCAGTCTTCCCAGCCTGGTGCAGGTCTACAATTTTGTTTCTGGTGTCCTTTGACAGCTCTTTGGTCTTTGGCCATAGTGGAGTTTGGAGTGTGACTGTTTGAGGTTGTGGACAGGTGTCTTTTATACTGATAACAAGTTCAAACAGGTGCCATTAATACAGGTAACGAGTGGAGGACAGAGGAGCCTCTTAAAGAAGAAGTTACAGGTCTGTGAGAGCCAGAAATCTTGCTTGTTTGTAGATGACCAAATACTTATTTTCCACCATAATTTGCAAATAAATTCATAAACAAATCCTACAATGTGATTTTCTGGATTTTTTTTCCTCATTTTGTCTGTCATAGTTGAAGTGGACCTATGATGAAAATTACAGGCCTCTCTCATCTTTTTAAGTGGGAGAACTTGCACAGTTGGTGGCTGACTAAATATGTTTTTGCCCCACTGTAAGTGCCAAGCAAATACACTGCAATACACCTCCCTCCTCTCCTCCCCTCTCCTCTTCAGTGTCCCTCTCCACCTCCCTCCTCTCCTCCCCTCTCCAGTGTCCCTCTCCACCTCCCTCCTCTCCTCCCCTCCCTCCTCTCCTCCCCTCTCCTCTCCACCTCCCTCCTCTCCTCTCCTCTTCAGTGTCCCTCTCCACCTCCACGTCCCTCTCCTCCTTGCCTATCCTCCTGCCTGTCCTCCTCTCCACCTCCCTGTCCCTCTCCCCCTCCCTTTCCTCATGCCTGTCCTCCTTTCCTCCTGCCTGTCCTTCTGCCTGTCCCTCTCCTCCTGCCTGTCCCTCTCCTCCCTCCTCCATGTCCCTCTCCACCTCCTCCCTGTCCTTCTTTCCCCCTGCCTGACCCTCTCCTCCTCCATGTCCCTCTCCACCTCCCTGTCCCTCTCCACCTCCTCCCTGTCCTTCTTTCCCCCTGCCTGTCCCTCACCTCCTCTCTGTCCCTCTCCTCCCTGTCCCTCTCCTCCTCCTCCCTGTCCTCCTCTCCTCCTCCCTGTCCTCCTCCCTGTCCTCCTCTCCTCCTCCTCCCTGTCCCTCTCCTCCTCCTCCCTGTCCCTCTCCTCCTCCTCCCTGTCCCTCTCCTCCTCCTCCCTCTCCCTCTCCTCCTCCTCCCTCTCCCTCTCCTCCTCCTCCTCCTCTCCTCCGCCTCAGTCTTTCCCCTACAGAGACCTGACCCGTTCTTTTCATTTTCCTCCTGGCTGTAAGCAGGACAATCACGCTGCTACAGTTTGGCAGCTTCTCAATGAGACAGGTTGGCCTCGTGTTCAGAATGGCCCCATGCAACAGACCTCCTCTCACCTCTGGCTCCCATCTATCTCTCTCTTTTCATCCCTCACTGACTGTGCTTGTCCCAGCATGTCTGACTTCAGCGGCTGCTCTGAGGTCTTGAAAGTCAGTTTTCAGCGGTCCTGCTTTTCACCTGCTGTTCTGAAACGGTGTGGTCTTCTCTTTATCACAGTGTGTGTGTGGTCTTTATCACGGTGTGTGTGGTCTTCATCACGGTGTGTGTGGTCTTCTCCCTCTTTCCGGATCACATAGAGGAAGATTTTTCTCAGAATGAGCTTTTTTCCCCCAGACATGTCTGGGCACATTGGACATAAATGTTTATTTTCTCTCTGTCTCTCGACAAAACGGTTCTCTACAACATTTCACAGTCCATAGATACCCACTAGAAGCTGAAGTTGAACCAAACCACGACTGAAAACAACCGTACAGTGCTGTAAATGACAAGTAGGAAACCAATTTATTTGATATGATATACACATTATAATATTTACATACAGAGTAATAAAAGCACAATGGGTTGTTTCACAAGCATTATAATTATTCATATAATTATTGGAGGGTTTATGTTTACACATATTCGCCATCTTGATTGGGGGGGGGGGGGGGGGGTCTGTTGTGGTGGCAAATATCATCAACACCAATTCACTAGATGAATAAATAAAATCAAGGCTATTGATAGTGCATTATCGGTGGTGAACAAACGGAGAACTGCAAGAAATTAATTTCTTAACAGAAAAAGACTGTGAAAAAAAATGTGCACGAAGAGTTATTATTCACAAAAGATAATGTAGTAATCAGAACCGGTGGAATGAAGAGCCGTAAAGGAACATGGTTGACCAACAACAACAACAAAAAACAAGACGAAAAAATGATTACAAATTAATAATATGACAATTCAAGTAAAACAGGATTTTGTTAACTTAAAAAACACAATTCCCTTAGCCTCAGTGAGGCTTCTATGTCATCAGAGAACAAACCAAATAGTTGTAAGACTAAAAAGCTAGTCAGCCTGGTTTCGGTTTTTCAAAACAGGAAGTCAAAATTATATACACGAACGAAGAAAGTAAAATTACGCCAAAAAAATAAAAACGCATCTGTGTTCCTAGGATAAAAATGAAAACACACACCTATTAGTAAACTTTGCAAGACTTGACTAGGCTGTCCTCAAACCTTGATCTGTGGAAGGATTCAGATAATATCCTATTGTACAAAAGCTGTCTCTCAGACAAGGTTCCCTTTGTGTCAGTCAACTTCGGTTCAACATACTATGGGGAGTCGCACTCTCGCGACTTCGGTTGAAGGATCTACGATCGCGCCTGACAGGGCTGACGAAATCCGCGCTTCCCTGGAAGCTCCGACTTTCCACAGGGGACACGCGCTAGGCTCGGATTCATACCTTGAATTATTCCGCTTTCACCTCGATGTGAACCCGACCGATTCAGGCTACTAAAACAAACAATTAGAAAGCGAGACGTTACATTGCGCCAACTAAACTGTCCTCCAGTCACACGGTTATAGTATTTCTCTGAAAGATAATTTCTGAGTAGCTTGTCTCGGCTTAGTGCATGCTCAGGTGGCCCTCCCTCCAACCAGTCAGTGTGCCCATGTAGAATTCTTGAGGAAGTTTAGTGTTACCGATGGCAACTTTCTCTGTGGATGGTTTGACAAATCAACTGTAAATTTCGGTGTTCCTCAAGGTTCCGTTTTAGGACCACTATTGTTTTCTCTATATATTTTACCTCTTGGTGATGTCATTCGGAAACATAATGTTAACTTGTCACTGCTATGTGGATGACACACAGCTGTACATTTCGATGAAACATGGTGAAGCCCCAAAATTGCCCTCGCTAGAAGCCTGTGTTTCAGACATAAGGAAGTGGATGGCTGCCAAATGTTCTATTTTTAAACTCGGACAAAACAGAGATGCTTGTTCTAGGTCCTAAGGAACAAAGAGATCTTCTGTTGAATCTGACAATTAATATTGATGGTTGTACAGTCGTCTCAAATAAAACTGTGAAGGACCTCGGCGTTACTCTGGACCCTGATCTCTCTTTTGACGAACATATCAAGACTGTTTCAAGGACAGTTTTTTCCATCTACGTAACATTGCAAAAAACTTTGTCCAAAATGATGCAAAAAAATATATCCATGCTTTTGTCACTTCTAGGTTAGACTACTGCAACACTCTACTTTCCAGCTACCAGGATAAAGCATTAAATAAACTTCAGTTAGTGCTAAACACGGCTGCTAGAATCTTGACTAGAACCACAAAAATGTATCATATTACTCCAGTGCTAGCCTCCCTACACTGGCTTCCTGTTAAGGCAAGGGCTGATTTCAAGGTTTTGCTGCTAACCTACAAAGCATTACAAGTGCTTGCTCTTTGGTCCTGCCGTACATACCTACACGTACGCTACGTACGCTATGGTCACAAGACGCAGGCCTCCTAACTGTCCCTAGAATTACTAAGCAAACAGCTGGAGGCAGGGCTTTCTCCTATAGAGTTCCATTTTTATGGAATGGTCTGCCTACCCATGTGAGAGACGCAGACTCGGTCTCAACCTTTAAGTCTTTACTGAAGACTCATCTCTTCAGTGGGTCATATGATTGAGTGTAGTCTGGCCCAGGAGTGGAAAGGTGAATGGAAAGGCACTGGAGCAATGCCTGGCCGGTTCCCCTCTCTCCACTGGGATTCTCTGTCTCTAACCCTATTACAGGGGCTGAGTCACTGGCTTACTGGTGCTCTTCCATGCCGTCCCTAGGAGGGGTGCGTCACTTGAATGGGTTGAGTCACTGACGTGATATTCCTGTCTGGGTTGGCGCCCCCCCCCTCCTGTCTTATCCGGTGTCCTGTGTGAATTTAAGTATGCTCTCTCTAATTCTCTCTCTCTCGGAGGACCTGAGCCCTAGGACCATGCCTCAGGACTACCTGGCCTGATGACTCCTTGCTGTCCCCAGTCCACCTGGCCGTGCTGCTGCTCCAGTTTCAACTGTTCTGCCTGCGGCTATGGAAACCTGACCTGTTCACCAGACGTGCTACCTGTCCCAGACCTGCTGTTTTCAACTCTCTAGAGACAGCAGGAGCGTTAGAGATACTCTCAATGATCGGCTATGAAAAGCCAACTGACATTTACTCCCGAGGTGCTGACTTGCCGCACCCTCGACATCCACTGTGATTATTATTATTTGACCCTGCTGGTCATCTATGAACATTTGAACATCTTGGCCATGTTCTGTTATAATCTCCACCCGGCACAGCCAGAAGAGGACTGGCCACCCCACATAGCCTGGTTCATCTTTAGGTTTCTTCCTAGGTTCTGGCTTTTCTAGGGAGTTTTTCCTAGCCACCGTGCTTCTACACTTGCATTGCTTGCTGTTTGGGGTTTTAGGCTGGGTTTCTGTACAGCACTTTGAGATATCTGCTGATGTAAGAAGGGCTTTATGAATAAATTTGATTTGGATTTGATTTAACATTCAGTCTGTAAGGGCTCCACCGTCCATGAGAGGGCTGTATGCATAGAAGTGGCAAGCGCTTGAGCTCTGGTGCCAAGATAAAGGACTTGTTCCTTTTCAGTTCTCTGTGAGGGATCTCTCTCTCGGTCTCTCTCTGTCTGTCTGTCTGGCTCTCTCTCTCTCTCATAAAGGACTTGTTCCTTTTCAGTGCTCTGTGAGGGACATCCTTATGTTCCTAGAGGAGCTATTCTCTACTTTAAAAATGTACAATGTATTACTATTCTCAGCATCATGTGGGGATTGACGGAGCCTCACCGGGACTCACCTTCTGGTGGTGCGGTTCAGACGGATCTCTAAATCTATTAAATGGGGTTTGGCTCTGGATTTGGCGGCGCTGTACGCATCCCCCTTTGAGCCTCTGGAGTCTGGTGGATCTGAATATCCTCGCCTTCAAAGCCTCCCTGCTCATGGATCGGGGATCTCCCGCGCGTTATGCGTACACCCTTCACTGTACTCAGTCACCCCCCCCCCCAACTCTTAAGGTGAACTTGCGTCCAAATGCGCCCTTTTCTCCGACATTTTCCCTTTTCAGCCTCCTCTGTTTGCTTTCTGAAGAGCCATGGAGGTTACATGCCGTGTGTCCGGTGCGAACTTCACTTCACGTATATTGAACGGCCCTGGGTCATGTGACCAGCATATTGTTTTTTCTTTCTGTTTTGCTAATCCAGCAGGACGCTCTCTAAGCAGCGTCTCTCCCACTGGATTGTGGGGGATCTCTCTCTCTGGCATATAGCAGCAAGGGGTTACCTAGCGCGGTGTACGTGCCCACTCCACCAGGAGTCTGGCAACGTGTCGGCCATTGTTTAAAGCGTTGACTATAGGAGATAGTTGGGCATCGCCACACACTTGTGAGGTTTTATCGCTTGGATGTCACACAGTGTGCTTACGGCTGGGACCAGGGGACAAGGGGAAGTCACTAGGCAGCGCACAGTGTGACTGCCGCATCTGGTGGGGGTCAGGTTCATTTAGTATCCGTTAGGGTTGGGTTGGGGAGGGATTATATTTCCCCATAGTATGTTGTACCGAAGTTGACTGGCTGGAAGGGAACATAACGTTATGACTATAACTACTGTTTTCTGAAGGAGGTAAACGAGGTACAACACCTGTTTGGCCCTGCACCGCCCGTTCGGCTCGGTAAAGAGCGATATTAAATTGAAGGAATTAATCTGAGCCTCACGCTTATCACCTGTGGAAGGTGTGGCTTCCAGCAAGGAGAGGATGTAAATTGGCCTTGTCAGCCGTGATTCTAGATCCTTCACCCTGAAGAGCGACTCCCCTCTCTGTGTGTTGTACCTCGTTTCCCTCCTTCTTGGAACAGTAGTTATAGTCACAACACTGCGTTTCATGTGCTACAAACAAATACGCACACTTGACAACATACCATAGTACCCCCTGGTATCTGCCCCAATGGGCAGGAACCTATAGTACCCCCTGGTATCTGCCCCAATGTGCAGGAACCTATTGTACCCCCTGGTATCTGCCCCAATTGGCAGGAACCTATAGTACCCCCTGGTATCTTCCCCAATGGGCAGGAACCCATAGTACCCCCTGGTATCTGCCCCAATGTGCAGGAACCTATAGTACCCCCTGGTATCTGCCCCAATGTGCAGGAACCTATAGTACCCCCTGGTATCTGCCCCAATGTGCAGGAACCTATAGTACCCCCTGGTATCTGCCCCAATGTGCAGGAACCTATAGTACCCCCTGGTATCTGCCCCAATGTGCAGGAACCTATAGTACCCCCTGGTATCTGCCCCAATGTGCAGGAACCTATAGTACCCCCTGGTATCTGCCCCAATGGGCAGGAACCCATAGTACCCCTGGTATCTGCCCCAATGGGCAGGAACCCATAGTACCCCTGGTATCTGCCCCAATGTGCAGGAACCTATAGTACCCCCTGGTATCTGCCCCAATGTGCAGGAACCTATAGTACCCCCTGGTATCTGCCCCAATGTGCAAACCATGCCAAGCAACAGTATTGATAAGGGTCCATGATTGTACTGTCAGACAGTGAGCCAGCCAGCCAGCCAGCCAGTCAGTCTCTCACAGTTTGACCTCCACATCACCATATGATTGGATAAGACCCCTCCATGTCTCCGTATGATTGGTTGATTCAATAAGACCCCTCCCCTCCCTGTATTCCAGTATTGCTCCCAATGGAGGTACACTGACAAGGAGTGGATATAGCAGCTTGAAGTAGCTGTGCCATGCATATCTATGCACATGGAATATTGATGGGTGGGGATTGATTGATTGATTGCTTACTGATTCTTTCTTGAAGCTCATGGATGCTTCCCAAATGGCACCCTTTAGACCAGGGCCCTATAGAACCCTATTCCCTATATAGTGCACTACTTTAGACCAGGGCCCTATAGAACCCTATTCCCTATATAGTGCACTACTTTAGACCAGGGCCCTATAGAACCCTATTCCCTATATATAGTGCACTACCTTAGACCAGGGCCCTATAGAACCCTATTCCCTATATATAGTGCACTACTTTAGACCAGGGCCCTATAGAACCCTATTCCCTATATATAGTGCACTACTTTAGACCAGGGCCCTATAGAACCCTATTCCCTACATAGTGCACTACTTTAGACCAGGGCCCTATAGAACCCTATTCCCTATATAGTGCACTACCTTAGACCAGGGCCCTATAGAACCCTATTCCCTACATATAGTGCACTACTTTGGACCAGGGCCCTATAGAACCCTATTTCCTATATATAGTGCACTACCTTAGACCAGGGCCCTATAGAACCCTATTCCCTATATATAGTGCACTACTTTAGACCAGGGCCCTATAGAACCCTATTCCCTATATAGTGCACTACTTTAGACCAGGGCCCTATAGAACCCTATTCCCTATATATAGTGCACTACTTTAGACCAGGACCCTATAGAACCCTATTCCCTATATATAGTGCACTACTTTAGACCAGGGCCTATAGAACCCTATTCCCTATATAGTGCACTACTTTCGACCAGAACCTTATGGGCCCCCAAATAGGGAAAAGGGTGCCATTTGTAACTCATATAAAGCGCTCTGTCTGAGTGGTGAGACACACTGTCTGTAACCATCTGCTGATCTTGTACTCTAGCTCTGTAGTGTCTGACCCCCTGAGTCCGGGGGACAGTTCTCCCTGCGTAGCCAGATGTCCTCACCTTCCTCCCTACCCCCTTGGTCATCCACACTCATCCCAGCTAGGCCACGCTGCTTCCCCAGGTGGGAAAGTCTCATCCCTGGGGTGGTGGTCCCCATGGCTCCCTGTGGCTGGGGGTGTTTAGGGCCCCTCTCTTGGCCTTCCTCTCCCAGGGACAGGGCCCCGATAGGCCCATCTAGGTCTGTGTTGGACAGTGATTCAGTGGAGGGTCCTCTGACAGACAGGCAGAAATCATCACTAAAGATCTCTGTTTCTTTCACGTCTCCTCCTCCTTTCACCTCCTTCTCCTGCTGCGCCTCGTAGCGCTCCAGGTCAATCTGCTCCTCCACCCCGCGGTCTGTATCCCCTGCCTGCTCCTCCACCCCGCGGTCTGTATCCCCTGCCTGCTCCTCCACCCCGCGGTCTGTATCCCCTGCCTGCACCTCCCCCCGTTCCTTTCCTTCTCTTTGTCCCTGTCCCTCAGGCTCTTCAGAAGACAGTGGAGACAGAGGGGACTCCTGGTCCGGCTCGCTGTCGAAGACGATGTCTGTGTCGATAGTGAAACGGTTCCTCACCAGTTTCCTCCGGCCCAGGGTCCTCGCCGGGTCTGACGCTGCAGAGGGAAGAGAAACAGACAAGGTTTCAGTGGAATGAGTGAATGGATTAGATAACAACGGCAATAGATCACATATAAAATATACACCACGTAAAAGCTAGCTGCTAGTGGTTACCTGCTTTAAATCACACTGACACAAGCACACAGACGACCCACGTTCAATCACATAATCCACAATCCCATCCCCCCCCCACACGCCTCTTCCCTCCCGACAGCACCTACCTGCTCTGTTCATGGCAGGTCTGGCTCCCTTCAGGGCACAGAGGCGTTTGCCTCCGAAGGGGACATACTGCTGGTTGGGAGGTAGAGACTCTGTCTTCATCAGTTGACGTCGTTGTTTATCTCTTAAGATGGAGTGGACTGTCTTCAGGAAGTCCTTCTTACTGTCCACAGAACTGGACGAAAGAGAGATTTGAAAAGATTTGGCATGGGGTTCCCAGATCCTCAAAAAGTTATACAGCTGCACCATCGAGAGCATCCAGACAGGTTGCATCACCGCCTGGTACGGCAACTGCTCGGCATCCGACCGTAAGACGCTACAGAGGGTAGTGCATAAGGCCCAGTACATCACTGGAGCAGGGCTTCCTGCCATACAGGATCTATTTACCAGGCGGTGTCAGAGGAACCTAAAGTCATATACTGTTCTCTGTTACTGCACGGCAAGCGGTACCGGAATGCCAAGTCTAGGTCCAAAGGGCTCTTTAACAGCTTCTACCCCCCAAGCCATAAGACTCCTGAACAGCCAATCAAATGGCCTCCCGGACTATTTACATTGGCCCCCTTTGTTTTTACACTGCTGCTACTCACTGTTTATCATCTATGTATAGTCACTTCCCCCCTACCTACTGTACAAATTACCTCAACTAACCTGTACCCCAGCACATTACCCCCTGTATATAGCCTCCACATTGACTCTTGACTTGTACTGGTACCCCCTGCTGCTACTCACTGTTTATTATCTATGTATAATTACCTCGACTAACCTGTATCCCCACACACTGACTCTGTACCGGTACCCCCTGTATATAGTCTCATTACTAACCTGTATCCCCACACACTGACTCGGTGCCCCCTGTATATAGCCTCATTATTGTTATTTTATTGTGTTACTTTTTATTTATTGAACTGCACTGTTGGTTAAGGGCTTGTAAGTAAAGATTTCACGGTAAGGACTACACCTGTTGTACTCGGGCCATGTGACAAATAAACATGGATTTGATTGGTTTAATTTGTTGGATAATTAAAAACATTCTCAGATGGTTAATAAGACATACAGTTACGTACAATTAGGTTGTGGAGTCATTAAAACTAGTTTTTCAACCATTCCACAAATTTCTTGTTAACAAACTATAGTTTTGGCGAGTCGGTTAGGACATCTACTTTGTGCATGACACAAGTCCAACAATTGTTTACAGACAGATTATTTAACTTATAATTTACTGTATCACAATTCCAGTGGGTCAGAAGTTTACAAAACACTAAGTTGACTGTGCCTTTAAACAGGTTGGAATATTCCAGAAAATTATGTCATGGCTTTAGAAGTTTCTGATAGGCTAATTGACACCATTTGAGTCAATTGGAGGTGGATGTATTTCAAGGCCTACCTTCAAACTCAGTGCCTCCTTGCTTGATATCATGGGAAAATCAGAAGAAATCAGCCAAGATCTCAGAAAAAAAAATTGTAGACCTCCACAAGTCTGGTTCATCCTTGGGAGCAATTTCCAAACGCCTGAAGTTACCACGTTCATCTGTACAAACAATAGTACGCAAGTATAAACACCATGGGACCACGCAGCCGTCATACCGCTCAGGAAGAAGACGCGTTCTGTCTCATAGATATTAACGTACTTTGGTGTGAAATCAATCCCAGAACAACAGCAAAGTATCTTGTGAAGATGCTAGAGGCAACGGGTACAAAAGTATCTATATCCACAGTAAAACGAGCCCTATATCGACATAACCTGAAAGGCTGCTCAGCAAGGAAGAAGCCACTGCTCCAAAACCACCATAAAAAAAGAGGAATGGGCCAAAATTCACCCAACTTATTGTGGGAAGCTTGCAGAAGGCTACTCGAAACGTTTGACCCAAGTTAAGCAATTTAAAGGCAATGCTACCAAATACTAATTGAGTGTATGTAAACTTCTGACCCACTGGGAATGTGATGAAAGAAATAAAAGCTGAAATAAATCTACTCTCTACTATTATTCTGACATTTCACATTCTTAAAATAAAGTGGAGATCCTAACTGACCTAAAACAGGGATTTATTTTTAATTTTTACGAGGATTCAATGTCAGGAATGGTGAAAAACTGAGTTTAAATGTATTTGGCTAAGGTGTATGTAAACTTCTGACTTCAACTGTATATAGGTCAATAGCCACAGCATTAATCAGCATCAAGAAGCTTCCCCTCTTAGTGCTTTGGGCATCTGGAAAGGCACTATATTAATTAATTAATTAAATATGAAGATTTTTTTTTTACGATGAAAAAATATTGAGGGTGGTTCCAAAGTAAATCAGTGACTTAATGACAATGTTGTCTTCAGTCAGGACTGATAAACATTCTATCAGTTGGGTCAGGAGGCTCACCTGCAGCACAGGTGGAATGTCCTCTCCGGCCGTCCTTCTGACTCGGACTTGACGTGGACGATCTCACACACGGCAGAGCCCTCTCCGTCTGCAATGGCGCGCACACATGTTATAACCTCACATACAGAACAACTAATTTGTAGTCACTGACTATCTTTATCTCACTCCATCATGTCTATTCAGACAGAGAACATTACAAATAACATGTCTATTCAGAAAGAGAAGAACATTACAAAGAACATCATGTCTATTCAGAAAGAGAAGAACATTAGAAAGAATATCATGGCTATTCAGACAGAGAAGAACATTACAAAGAACATCATGTCTATTCAGAAAGAGAAGAACATTACAAAGAACATGTCTATTCAGAAAGAGAAGAACATTACAAAGAACATCATGTCTATTCAGACAGAGAAGAACATTACAAAGAACATCATGTCTATTCAGAAAGAGAAGAACATTACAAAGAACATCATGTCTATTCAGACAGAAAATAACATTACAAAGTCAATACAGGAATGGTTGAGTCTTTAGTGTGTCACTCAAGCCTCTGCCAAATGACTCAAATAATGCATTAATAAACTGTAAATGTATTTAACAGCATGGCTGAGTGTACTGTACCTTGGTTACTGAGGGCTCTATATTCAACTGTACCTTGGTTACTGAGGGCTTTATATTCAACTGTACCTTGGTTACTGAGGGCTCTATATTCAACTGTACCTTGGTTACTGAGGGCTCTATATTCAACTGTACCTTGGTTACTGAGGGCTCTATATTCAACTGTACCTTGGTTACTGAGGGCTCTATATTCAACTGTACCTTGGTTACTGAGGGCTCTATATTCAACTGTACCTTGGTTACTGAGGGCTTTATATTCAACTGTACCTTGGTTACTGAGGGCTCTATATTCAACTGTACCTTGGTTACTGAGGGCTCTATATTCAACTGTACCTTGGTTACTGAGGGCTCTATATTCAACTGTACCTTGGTTACTGAGGGCTCTATATTCAACTGTACCTTGGTTACTGAGGGCTCTATATTCAACTGTACCTTGGTTACTGAGGGCTCTATATTCAACTGTACCTTGGTTACTGAGGGCTCTATATTCAACTGTACCTTGGTTACTGAGGGCTCTATATTCAACTGTACCTTGGTTACTGAGGGCTCTATATTCAACTGTACCTTGGTTACTGAGGGCTCTATATTCAACTGTACCTTGGTTACTGAGGGCTCTATATTCAACTGTACCTTGGTTACTGAGGGCTCTATATTCAACTGTACCTTGGTTACTGAGGGCTCTATATTCAACTGTACCTTGGTTACTGAGGGCTCTATATTCAACTGTACCTTGGTTACTGAGGGCTCTATATTCAACTGTACCTTGGTTACTGAGGGCTCTATATTCAACTGTACCTTGGTTACTGAGGGCTCTATATTCAACTGTACCTTGGTTACTGAGGGCTCTATATTCAACTGTACCTTGGTTACTGAGGGCTCTATATTCAACTGTACCTTGCTTACTGAGGGCTCTATATTCAACTGTACCTTGCTTACTGAGGGCTCTATATTCAACTGTACCTTGGTTACTGAGGGCTCTATATTCAACTGTACCTTGGTTACTGAGGGCTCTATATTCAACTGTACCTTGGTTACTGAGGGCTCTATATTCAACTGTACCTTGGTTACTGAGGGCTCTATATTCAACTGTACCTTGGTTACTGAGGGCTCTATATTCAACTGTACCTTGGTTACTGAGGGCTCTATATTCAACTGTACCTTGGTTACTGAGGGCTCTATATTCAACTGTACCTTGGTTACTGAGGGCTCTATATTCAACTGTACCTTGGTTACTGAGGGCTCTATATTCAACTGTACCTTGGTTACTGAGGGCTCTATTCACTGTACCTTGGTTATTCAACTGTACCTTGGTTACTGAGGGCTCTATATTCAACTGTACCTTGGTTACTGAGGGCTCTATATTCAACTGTACCTTGGTTACTGAGGGCTCTATATTCAACTGTACCTTGGTTACTGAGGGCTCTATATTCAACTGTACCTTGGTTACTGAGGGCTCTATATTCAACTGTACCTTGGTTACTGAGGGCTCTATATTCAACTGTACCTTGGTTACTGAGGGCTCTATATTCAACTGTACCTTGGTTACTGAGGGCTCTATATTCAACTGTACCTTGGTTACTGAGGGCTCTATATTCAACTGTACCTTGGTTACTGAGGGCTCTATATTCAACTGTACCTTGGTTACTGAGGGCTCTATATTCAACTGTACCTTGGTTACTGAGGGCTCTATATTCAACTGTACCTTGGTTACTGAGGGCTCTATATTCAACTGTACCTTGGTTACTGAGGGCTCTATATTCAACTGTACCTTGGTTACTGAGGGCTCTATATTCAACTGTACCTTGGTTACTGAGGGCTATATATTCAACTGTACCTTGGTTATAGAGGGCTCTATATTGAACTGTACCTTGGTTACTGAGGGCTCTATATTCAACTGTACCTTGGTTACTGAGGGCTCTATATTCAACTGTACCTTGGTTACTGAGGGCTCTATATTCAACTGTACCTTGGTTACTGAGGGCTCTATATTCAACTGTACCTTGGTTACTGAGGGCTCTATATTCAACTGTACCTTGGTTACTGAGGGCTCTATATTCAACTGTACCTTGGTTACTGAGGGCTCTATATTCAACTGTACCTTGGTTACTGAGGGCTCTATATTCAACTGTACCTTGGTTACTGAGGGCTCTATATTCAACTGTACCTTGGTTACTGAGGGCTCTATATTCAACTGTACCTTGGTTACTGAGGGCTCTATATTCAACTGTACCTTGGTTGTAGAGGGCTCTATATTCAACTGTACCTTGGTTACTGAGGGCTCTATATTCAACTGTACCTTGGTTATAGAGGGCTCTATATTCAACTGTACCTTGGTTACTGAGGGCTCTATATTCAACTGTACCTTGGTTACTGAGGGCTCTATATTCAACTGTACCTTGGTTACTGAGGGCTCTATATTCAACTGTACCTTGGTTACTGAGGGCTCTATATTCAACTGTACCTTGGTTACTGAGGGCTCTATATTCAACTGTACCTTGGTTACTGAGGGCTCTATATTCAACTGTACCTTGGTTACTGAGGGCTCTATATTCAACTGTACCTTGGTTACTGAGGGCTCTATATTCAACTGTACCTTGGTTACTGAGGGCTCTATATTCAACTGTACCTTGGTTACTGAGGGCTCTATATTCAACTGTACCTTGGTTACTGAGGGCTCTATATTCAACTGTACCTTGGTTACTGAGGGCTCTATATTCAACTGTACCTTGGTTACTGAGGGCTCTATATTCAACTGTACCTTGGTTGTAGAGGGCTCTATATTCAACTGTACCTTGGTTACTGAGGGCTCTATATTCAACTGTACCTTGGTTACTGAGGGCTCTATATTCAACTGTACCTTGGTTACTGAGGGCTCTATATTCAACTGTACCTTGGTTACTGAGGGCTCTATATTCAACTGTACCTTGGTTACTGAGGGCTCTATATTCAACTGTACCTTGGTTACTGAGGGCTCTATATTCAACTGTACCTTGGTTACTGAGGGCTCTATATTGAACTGTACCTTGGTTACTGAGGGCTCTATATTCAACTGTACCTTGGTTACTGAGGGCTCTATATTCAACTGTACCTTGGTTACTGAGGGCTCTATATTCAACTGTACCTTGGTTACTGAGGGCTCTATATTCAACTGTACCTTGGTTACTGAGGGCTCTATATTCAACTGTACCTTGGTTATTGAGGGCTCGGACTTGGAGCGTGTCTGTGGAGATCATGTGACGGAAGCGGAATGTGTCCTTGTCTTCAGACGAGATTGACGACACTCGATGGGAGCCACCCTGAGAGACACAGACAGCCCTTAGATACGCCCCCCAGACAGCCCTTAGATACGCCCCCCCAACAGACAGACAGATGCTCGATGGGAGCCACCCTGAGAGACACAGACATTCCTTAGATACACCCCCCAGACAGACAGATGCATCCCCCCCCACCCAACAGACAGATACGCACCCCCCCCCCAACAGACAGATACGCACCCCCCCAACAGACAGATGCGCCTCCGCCCCCCCCTACAGACAGATACGCACCCCAACAGATCCATAAATGATTGCCAAAGCATCTATATAGTGCTTATGAAGATGTTATGAATGCTCTATAAAGCCTTTCTAAGTTAATAAGTTACTGGGATGTGGCCATTTTAGTTCATTTAAGGCAGGTTGGTTTAGATGGCTGTGTGATATGCCTTTTACAATTCATCAACTGGTACCAGTGACCCACTGGACTAGTTATGGAAGGTACCACTGGCCCAGTGGACTAGGTATGGAAGGTAACACTGACCCAGTGGACTAGTTATGGAAGGTACCACTGGCCCAGTGGACTAGGTATGGAAGGTAACACTGGACTAGGTATGGAAGGTACCACTGACACACTGGACTAGTTATGGAAGGTACCACTGACCCAGTGGACTAGGTATGGAAGGTACCACTTGCCCACTAGACTAGGTATGGAAGGTACCACTGGCCCAGTGGACTAGGTATGGAAGGTACCACTGGCCCAGTGGACTAGGTATGGAAGGTACCACTGGCCCAGTGGACTAGGTATGGAGGGTAACACTGGACTAGTTATGGAAGGTAACACTGACCCACTGGACTAGTTATGGAAGGTACCACTGGACTAGATATGGAAGGTAACACTGACCCAGTGGACTAGGTATGGAAGGTACCACTGACCCACTGGACTAGGTATGGAAGGTACCACTGACCCACTGGACTAGTTATGGAAGGTACCACTGACCCAGTGGACTAGGTATGGAAGGTACCACTGACCCAGTGGACTAGGTATGGAAGGTACCGCTGGACTAGTTATGGAAGGTAACACTGACCCAGTGGACTAGTTATGGAAGGTAACACTGTACTAGTTATGGAAGGTAACACTGGACTAGGTATGGAAGGTAACACTGACCCAGTGGACTAGTTATGGAAGGTACCACTGACCCAGTGGACTAGTTATGGAAGGTAACACTGGACTAGTTATGGAAGGTAACACTGGACTAGGTATGGAAGGTACCACTGACCCAGTGGACTAGGTATGGAAGGTACCACTGGACTAGTTATGGAAGGTAACACTGACCCAGTGGACTAGTTATGGAAGGTAACACTGGACTAGTTATGGAAGGTAACACTGGACTAGGTATGGAAGGTAACACTGACCCAGTGGACTAGTTATGGAAGGTAACACTGACCCAGTGGACTAGGTATGGAAGGTACCACTGACCCAGTGGACTAGTTATGGAAGGTAACACTGGACTAGTTATAGAAGGTAACACTGGACTAGTTATGGAAGGTACCACTGACCCAGTGGACTAGGTATGGAAGTGATGCTTCAACAAAGCCAAATAAATTAGAACCACTTGATGGGAATGGAATATCGAGGTTAGAATTCAGAGAAACTATGGTTGAAAGGTTTGGTTGTGTTAAGAGACGGAACTTACCATTTTCTTCTTCTGCTTGGATCCATCCTTACACACAAACACTGCGGCTGTCCTGAAGACTGAACCATGAAGAGGACGATGGAAGGGGGTAGCAGAAAGATTTCACTGTCTATGTAATACGTTTCAAATACATGAAATAAGCTACCATAATACAGTATTATGTTAATTGGAGTGATCGGGCTTGCACTCAGTCCCAAATTGTCTGTGGTCAAAAGTAGTGCACTATAACAGGAATAGGGGACACAGTCTATGTCATTAGACAGAGTGGTACATGTATCCCCTTATGTAACAGACAGCCATCTTAAGAGTGATCTAGAGAAGGTTCTAAGTAGCTTTGTCCCATTCTAGAACTAGAACCCCATTAGCTACATGGTTCTGAGAGCTACATGGTTCTGAGAAGGCCACATCAGATGCACACTAGGTATTGCCCTTAACGTACTGAATGCAGCCAGTTGGGGTTCTTTCTTCCATTTGCCCAGGGAGGAGGGAGGGTTGATCCAGGCTACGCTGGTGTGGAGCAGCAAGTCACCCATCGACAGATCAGCAACCTACAACACACAACACAACCATGTTACACCCATGTTATAACACAGCCATGTTACAGCCATGTTACAACCATGTTACACCCATGTTATAACACAACCATGTTACACCCATGTTACAACACAGCCATGTTACACCCATGTTACAACACAACCATGTTACAACACAACCATGTTACACCCATGTTATAACACAGCCATGTTACAACCATGTTACAGCCATGTTACAACCATGTTACACCCATGTTACAACACAGCCATGTTACACCCATGTTACAACACAGCCATGTTAAAACACCCATGTTACAGCCATGTTACAACACCCATGTTACAGCCATGTTACAACACAACCATGTTACAACACAACCATGTTACAACACACCCATGTTACAACACACCCATGTTACAGCACACCCATGTTACAGCACACCCATGTTACAACATACCCATGTTACAACTATGTTACAACACACCCATGTTACAACATACCCATGTTACAACATAACTATGTTACAACACACCCATGTTACAACATACCCATGTTACAACTATGTTACAACACACCCATGTTACAACATACCCATGTTACAACTATGTTACAACACAACCATGCTACAATAACAACACACCAATGTTACAGCAATCCAATCCCTCAACATACTCTGGGAAATTCTCCAACGACCTATTCCCTATTTAGTGCACTACTTTAGACCAGAGCTATGGCACCCTATTCCCTATTTAGTGCACTACTTTAGACCAGAGCTATGGCACTCTATTCCATATTTAGTGCACTACTTTAGACCAGAGCTATGGCACCCTATTCCCTATTTAGTGCACTACTTTAGACCAGAGCTATGGCACCCTATTCCCTATTTAGTGCACTACTTTAGACCAGAGCTATGGCACCCTATTCCCTATTTAGTGCACTACTTTAGACCAGAGCTATGGCACCCTATTCCCTATTTAGTGCACTACTTTAGACCAGAGCTATGGCACCGTATTCCCTATTTAGTTCACTACTTTAGACCAGAGCTATGGCACCCTATTCCCTATTTAGTGCACTACTTTAGACCAGAGCTATGGCACCCTATTCCCTATTTAGTGCACTACTTTAGACCAGAGCTATGGCACCCTATTCCCTATTTAGTGCACTACTTCAGACCAGAGCTTTGGCCCTTTTCAAAATAAGTAGTGTGTAGCAAATAGGGTGTAATTTGAACTACACAGCCACTGATACCACAGACACACCTGGCGAACATGAGGAGACTCCCAACAACACTGTACCTCTGTCTGGATACCACAGAACATGAGGAGACTTCCAACAACACTGTACCTGTCTGGATACCACAGAACATGAGGAGACTTCCAACAACACTGTACCTGTCTGGATACCACAGAACATGAGGAGACTTCCAACAACACTGTACCTGTCTGGATACCACAGAACATGAGAAGACTTCCAACAACACTGTACCTGTCTGGATACCACAGAACATGAGGAGACTTCCAACAACACTGTACCTGTCTGGATACCACAGAACATGAGGAGACTTCCAACAACACTGTACCTGTCTGGATACCACAGAACATGAGGAGACTTCCAACAACACTGTACCTGTCTGGATACCACAGAACATGAGGAGACTTCCAACAACACTGTACCTGTCTGGATACCACAGAACATGAGGAGACTTCCAACAACACTGTACCTGTCTGGATACCACAGAACATGAGGAGACTTCCAACAACACTGTACCTGTCTGGATACCACAGAACATGAGGAGACGTCCAACAACACTGTACCTGTCTGGATACCACAGAACATGAGGAGACGTCCAACAACACTGTACCTGTCTGGATACCACAGAACATGAGGAGACTTCCAACAACACTGTACCTGTCTGGATACCACAGAACATGAGGAGACTTCCAACAACACTGTACCTGTCTGGATACCACAGAACATGAGGAGACTTCCAACAACACTGTACCTGTCTCGATACCACAGAACATGAGGAGACTTCCAACAACACTGTACCTGTCTGGATACCACAGAACATGAGGAGACTTCCAACAACACTGTACCTGTCTCGATACCACAGAACATGAGGAGACTTCCAACAACACTGTACCTGTCTGGATACCACAGAACATGAGGAGACTTCCAACAACACTGTACCTGTCTGGATACCACAGAACATGAGGAGACTTCCAACAACACTGTACCTGTCTGGATACCACAGAACATGAGGAGACTTCCAACAACACTGTACCTGTCTGGATACCACAGAACATGAGGAGACTTCCAACAACACTGTACCTGTCTGGATACCACAGAACATGAGGAGACTTCCAACAACACTGTACCTGTCTGGATACCACAGAACATGAGGAGACTTCCAACAACACTGTACCTGTCTCGATAACACAGAACATGAGGAGACTTCCAACAACACTGTACCTGTCTGGATACCACAGAACATGAGGAGACTTCCAACAACACTGTACCTGTCTCGATACCACAGAACATGAGGAGACTTCCAACAACACTGTACCTGTCTCGATACCACAGAACATGAGGAGACTTCCAACAACACTGTACCTGTCTGGATACCACAGAACATGAGGAGACTTCCAACAACACTGTACCTGTCTGGATACCACAGAACATGAGGAGACTTCCAACAACACTGTACCTGTCTGGATACCACAGAACATGAGGAGACTTCCAACAACACTGTACCTGTCTGGATACCACAGAACATGAGGAGACTTCCAACAACACTGTACCTGTCTGGATACCACAGAACATGAGGAGACTTCCAACAACACTGTACCTGTCTGGATACCACAGAACATGAGGAGACTTCCAACAACACTGTACCTGTCTCGATACCACAGAACATGAGGAAACTTCCAACAACACTGTACCTGTCTCGATACCACAGAACATGAGGAGACTTCCAACAACACTGTACCTGTCTGGATACCACAGAACATGAGGAGACTTCCAACGACACTGTACCTGTCTCGATACCACAAAACATGAGGAGACTTCCAACAACACTGTACCTGTCTGGATACCACAGAACATGAGGAGACTTCCAACAACACTGTACCTGTCTGGATACCACAGAACATGAGGAGACTTCCAACAACACTGTACCTGTCTGGATACCACAGAACATGAGGAGACTTCCAACAACACTGTAACTGTCTGGATACCACAGAACATGAGGAGACTTCCAACAACACTGTACCTGTCTGGATACCACAGAACATGAGGAGACTTCCAACAACACTGTACCTGTCTGGATACCACAGAACATGAGAAGACTTCCAACAACACTGTACCTGTCTGGATACCACAGAACATGAGGAGACTTCCAACAACACTGTACCTGTCTGGATACCACAGAACATGAGGAGACTTCCAACAACACTGTACCTGTCTGGATACCACAGAACATGAGGAGACTTCCAACAACACTGTACCTGTCTGGATACCACAGAACATGAGGAGACTTCCAACAACACTGTACCTGTCTGGATACCACAGAACATGAGGAGACTTCCAACAACACAGTACCTGTCTGGATACCACAGAACATGAGGAGACTTCCAACAACAACGCACCTCTTTCTTGTCTCCACTCTGCTCCGCTATGAGCTGGTCAAACACCAACCCAAACTCCTCGTGGATCTTCTGCATCTCATTGATGTGACTGGCCACCTTGTTCATGGCCTTCATAGCAACTGGACAGGATGTAGAGAGAAGAGGAACACTATTATACTAAACCTAAGCCTTCTGCTTCCCATTGATAAAATAATAATATATATTTTCAAATGTATATTTATTGTCACATATACCTCCCTCCCTCCCTCCCTCCCCCCCTCCCTCCCTCCCTCCCTCACTCCCTCCCTCCCTCACTCCCTCACTCCCTCCCTCATTCAGGTGATAGTGTTCTTCACTGTCAGGGTCCGTCAGTGAGTACAGCTCTCTCAGTAGTAGTGGGTACTATAGGACACACCCCTCCCTCCTCCTACAGCTCTCTCAGTAGTAGTGGGTACTATAGGACACACCCCTCCCTCCCTCCTACAGCTCTCTCAGTAGTAGTGGGTACTATAGGACACACCCCTCCCTCCCTCCTCCTACAGCTCTCTCAGTAGTAGTGGGTACTATAGGACACACCCCTCCCTCCCTCCTCCTACAGCTCTCTCAGTAGTAGTGGGTACTATAGGACACACCCCTCCCTCCTCCTACAGCTCTCTCAGTAGTAGTGGGTACTATAGGACACACCCCTCCCTCCCTCCCTCCTCCTACAGCTCTCTCAGTAGTAGTGGGTACTATAGGACACACCCCTCCCTCCCTCCCTCCTCCTACAGCTCTCTCAGTAGTAGTGGGTACTATAGGACACACCCCTCCCTCCCTCCTCCTACAGCTCTCTCAGTAGTAGTGGGTACTATAGGACACACCCCTCCCTCCCTCCCTCCTCCTACAGCTCTCTCAGTAGTAGTGGGTACTATAGGACACACCCCTCCCTCCTCCTACAGCTCTCTCAGTAGTAGTGGGTACTATAGGACACACCCCTCCCTCCCTCCCTCCTCCTACAGCTCTCTCAGTAGTAGTGGGTACTATAGGACACACCCCTCCCTCCCTCCTCCTACAGCTCTCTCAGTAGTAGTGGGTACTATAGGACACACCCCTCCCTCCTCCTACAGCTCTCTCAGTAGTAGTGGGTACTATAGGACACACCCCTCCCTCCCTCCTCCTACAGCTCTCTCAGTAGTAGTGGGTACTATAGGACACACCCCTCCCTCCCTCCTCCTACAGCTCTCTCAGTAGTAGTGGGTACTATAGGACACACCCTCCCTCCCTCCCTCCTCCTACAGCTCTCTCAGTAGTAGTGGGTACTATAGGACACACCCCTCCCTCCCTCCCTCCTCCTACAGCTCTCTCAGTAGTAGTGGGTACTATAGGACACACCCCTCCCTCCCTCCTCCTACAGCTCTCTCAGTAGTAGTGGGTACTATAGGACACACCCTCCCTCCCTCCCTCCTCCTACAGCTCTCTCAGTAGTAGTGGGTACTATAGGACACACCCCTCCCTCCCTCCCTCCTCCTACAGCTCTCTCAGTAGTAGTGGGTACTATAGGACACACCCTCCCTCCCTCCCTCCTCCTACAGCTCTCTCAGTAGTAGTGGGTACTATAGGACACACCCCTCCCTCCCTCCCTCCCTCCCTCCCTCCCTCCCTCCTCCTACAGCTCTCTCAGTAGTAGTGGGTACTATAGGACACACCCCTCCCTCCCTCCCTCCTCCTTCCTTACCATTCAGGTGATAGTGTTCTTCACTATCAGGGTCCGTCAGTGAGTACAGCTCTCTCAGTAGTAGTGGGTACTTCAGAACTCTCTGAATGGGTTTGATCAGGTAGGACTCCAGGGTTGATGAGTGTTGCTGTTTCGGGTTCCTCTCTTCCAGAAACGCCTTGAAGTCTGCATCGGTCTTAGCTAGATGCAATGAGAGGGGGGGGGGGGGGGGGGGTTTACACAGGTAACCTCCAAACGTTTCAGAAGAGCTGGACAATGGAATAAGATCCAACAGAAAGAAGCCCCCTGACTGTCTGCTGGTACCATACTGTTATGTGATCTGTTAATAAAGGCCATACAAGAACAACACTTTCTCTTCTGTCTTAGCTGGAAGCAGAGGAGACTTTAATACACAGCCAACACATTCTGTTGTAGCTATGAAGAGGTCATTCAACACTGTCCTAAGAAACACATAATGTTATAGCTATGAAGAGGTCATTCAACACTGTGGATGGTGTATCAATACACCCAGTCACTACAAAGATACAGGTGTCCTTCCTAACTCAGTTGCCCGGAGAAGAAGGAAACCGCTCAGGGATTTCAACATGAGGCCAATGGTGTCTTTAAAACAGTTACGGAGTTTGATGACTGTGATAGGAGAAGACTGAGGATTGGTCAACAACATTATAGTTACTCCACAATACTAACCTAAATGACAGAATGAAAAAGGAATCCCGTACAGAATAAATATATACCAACAAGGAATTAAAGTAATACTGCAAAACATGTGGCAGAGCGATTTAGATTTAGTTCCTGAATACAAATGTTATGTTTAGGGGCAAATCCAATACATTACCGAGTACCACTCTCCATGTTTACATGCATAGTGGTGGCTGCATCATGTTATGGGTATGCTTGTAATCGTTAAGGACTGGTGAGTTTTTCAGGATAAAAAATAAACCGAATGGATCTAAGGACAGGCAACATCCTAGAGGGAAAACCTGGTTCAGTCTGCTTTTCCACCAGACACTGGGAGATGAATTCACCTTTCAGAAGGACAATAACCTAAATCACAAGGCCACATCTACACTGGAGTTGCTTACCAAGAAGGCAGTGAATGTTCCTGAGTAGCCGAGTTACAGTTTTGACTTAAATCGACTTGCAAATCTATGGCAAAACTTGAAAATGGTTGTCTAGCAATAATAATAACAGGAAAATAATGCACAATACAGGTGTTCAAAGCACTTAGATACCAGGAAGACAGACAGCTGTAAATCGCCGTCAAAAGGTTTTCTAACATGCGTTGACTGTGAATACATATGTAAATTAGATATATTTTTCTATACTCCGTTTTGCACACACATTGTTAGAAACATGTTTTCACTGTCATTATGGAGTATTGTTTGTCGATGAGTGAGAGAGAAACATCTATTTAATCCCTTTGAATTCAGGGCTGTAACAACAAAAATGTGGAATAAGTCAAAAGGGGGTATGAATACTTTTCTGAAGTCACCAGGGCCCATAGAGAATGGTCAAAAGTAGGGCACTACGTAGGGAATGGTCAAAAGTAAGGCACTACGTAGGGAATGGTCAAAAGTAGGGCACTACGTAGGGAATGGTCAAAAGTAGGGCACTACGTAGGGAATGGTCAAAAGTAGGGCACTACGTAGGGAATGGTCAAAAGTAGGGCACTACGTAGGGAATGGTCAAAAGTAAGGCACTACGTAGGGAATGGTCAAAAGTAGGGCACTACGTAGGGAATGGTCAAAAGTAAGGCACTACGTAGGGAATGGTCAAAAGTGGGGCACTACGTAGGGAATGGTCAAAAGTGGGGCACTACGTAGGGAATATTTTTTTTAAATGTACCTTTATTTCAGTTAAGAAGAAATTCTTATTTTCAATGATGCTCTAGGAACAGTGGATTAACTGGTCTAGGAACAGTGGGTTAACTGGTCTAGGAACAGTGGATTAACTGGTCTAGGAACAGTGGGTTAACTGGTCTAGGAACAGTGGGTTAACTGGTCTAGGAACAGTGGGTTAACTGGTCTAGGAACAGTGGGTTAACTGGTCTAGGAACAGTGGGTTAACTGGTCTAGGAACAGTGGGTTAACTGGTCTAGGAACAGTGGGTTAACTGCCTTGTTCAAGGTGCAAAACGACAGATTTGTACCTTGTCAGCTCGGGGATTTGAACTTGTAACCTTCCGGTTACAAGTCCAACACTCGAACCACTAGGCTACCTGCCCCCCCACATGCTGGCACGTGGGACACGAGCCCATCTCTCTGTAGTGCAGGGTGGGTCAGTGGAAACACCAGAGGTGCCAGGAAGGAAATAGTTCAGGTTCGAACTGTCATATATACACCCTTTACAAGCAGCTAGGACACACACACACATAACACACACACACACACACACAAACCACGCACCAACTGTGTTTAACTCACCCTTTACGAGCACCTTAGGGACTTTGGTGTGGCTGGCGCAGAACGCACTGTAGATCTTAAACCGATCTGCATAGTACAGGAAGGAACCTCCTAGAGAAAAGAGGATTTTCTGACAAGGAGAGGAGAGAGTCGTGGTTAAACAATGTGTTTTGGTAGCAGAGGACAGTTAATGGAGAGGAGAGAGTCGTGGTTAAACCATGTGTTTTGGTAGCGGAGGACAGTTAATGGAGAGGAGAGAGTCGTGGTTAAACCATGTGTTTTGGTAGCGGAGGACAGTTAATGGAGAGGAGAGAGTCGTGGTTAAACCATGTGTTTTGGTAGCGGAGGACAGTTAATGGAGAGGAGAGAGTCGTGGTTAAACCATGTGTTTTGGTAGCGGAGGACAGTTAATGGAGAGGAGAGAATCGTGGTTAAACAATGTGTTTTGGTAGTGGCCAGGCAATTAAAATGGTAGATGTAGGTTTGACAGTCAGTTGATAGATTTCTGTCCTCGAACCAGGCAGGCTGTAATCTAGGCAGGCTGTTCTTTTGTAATCTAGGCAGGCTGTTCTTTTGTAATCTAGGCAGGCTGTTCTTTTGCAATCTAGGCAGGCTGTTCTTTTGTAATCTAGGCCGGCTGTTCTTTTGTAATCTAGGCCGGCTGTTCTTTTGTAATCTAGGCAGGCTGTTCTTTTGTAATCTAGGCAGGCTGTTCTTTTGTAATCTAGGCAGGCTGTTCTTTTGTAATCTAGGCAGGCTGTTCTTTTGTAATCTAGGCAGGCTGTTATTTTGTAATCTAGGCAGGCTGTTATTTTGTCATCTAGGCAGGCTGCTATTTCGTCGATCCAGGCAGGCTGCTATTTTGTACCTTGAACTGGTCCACTCTCTCCAGCTTCTCCAGGTCTGGGACCAATCTGGTCCCGTCTTCTAGAGTCTTCAGGAATTCCACCTGGAACTCAACCATCTCAGGCAGGTTCCCAACCAGAATGTCCAGCTGGAGCCGCACAAAAGGAAGGAGGGAAATATATTATTTCACAATATAATCAACTAATTACAACTCAAGTGCCTTATTACAGTGAGAGGGGGGGGGGGGGGGGCTGCATCCCAAATGACATCATATTCTCTATATAGAGCACTACTTTTGATGAGAGCCCTATGAGCCCTGGTCAAAAGTAGTGCACTTGATAGTAGATAGGGAGCCATTTGGGCCGCAAGTAGTGAGGGTGTTGAAGTGAGGCGATCCTATTAAAAGCACCGAAACCATCTGTGTTCCAGTCTCAGCCTCATAGTTATCCCTGTCTGTTCTCTCATCTAAAACCTCCTCCTAGTCGCTCTTCCTCTCGCCCTTCCTCTCACACACAGTACAGTCTGTACATGATTACGCAACAGCCATTCTATGAAAAAACATGTTTTTAGCACCAAAGACATTTAAAAAGGCAGCACCAGTACCTCTCCCTCTCTCACCATGTATCATACCTCATCCTGAGTGAGGCACGTCAGTACCTCTCCCACCATGTATCATACCTCATCCTGAGTGAGGCATGTCAGTATCTCTCCCTCTCCCACCATGTATCATACCTCATCCTGAGTGAGGCACATCAGTATCTCTCCCCCTCTCACCGTGTATCATACCTCATCCTGAGTGAGGCACGTCAGTACCTCTCCCTCTCCCACCATGTATCATACCTCATCCTGAGTGAGGCACGTCAGTATCTCTCCCACCGTGTATCATACCTCATCCTGAGTGAGGCACGTCAGTATCTCTCCCACCGTGTATCATACCTCATCCTGAGTGAGGCACGTCAGTATCTCTCCCACCATGTATCATACCTCATCCTGAGTGAGGCACGTCAGTATCTCTCCCCCTCCCACCGTGTATCATACCTCATCCTGAGTGAGGCACGTCAGTATCTCTCCCATCGTGTATCATACCTCATCCTGAGTGAGGCACGTCAGTATCTCTCCCACCGTGTATCATACCTCATCCTGAGTGAGGCACGTCAGTACCTCTCCCTCTCCCACCGTGTATCATACCTCATCCTGAGTGAGGCACGTCAGTATCTCTCCCTCTCCCACCGTGTATCATACCTCATCCTGAGTGAGGCATGTCAGTACCTCTCCCTCTCCCACCGTGTATCATACCTCATCCTGAGTGAGGAATGTCAGTACCTCTCCCTCTCCCACCGTGTATCATACCTCATCCTGAGTGAGGCACGTCTCCTTCTGCAGTGGGGTTAAGTACCTCCCGATGAGACAATTGAGATCCTGCAAGACAAAGAGTGATATTCAGATTTGATTAAAGTGCTAGACTCACACACACGCTCAAACACCCATTGAATGGGATAGTGCAGACACATACACGCACACACACACACACACACACCAACCGTTGATTGGGGTGGTGGATGTCATCTCATGGATATGTACACCCACGGAGAGGGAGAATAGAAAACACTCTGGCTTAAAACACACTTATGACAACAAGTCATTAAGTCCTCAAGAGGTACTATAAACTGGCACGCACAGTGTTGAATTAAAATAACACTGTTCCTAATCACATGTACACACATATATACACATCCTTTATTCTCTGGGTCTCACACTGACTGAGTTTGTTTGGTGTATTATGACATCTCCGTCACGATATCTCCGTCACGATATCTCCTTCACGATATCTCTGTTTCTACTTAGATCAGATAAATACACTACATGACCAAAAGTATGTGGACACCTGCTCGTCGAACGTCTCATTCCAAAATCATGGGCATTAATATGGAGTTGGTCCCCACTTTGCTGCTATAACAGCCTCCACTCTTCTGGGAAGGCTTTCCACTAGATGTTGGTACATTGCTGCTATAACAGCCTCCACCCTTCTGGGAAGGCTTTCCACTAGATGTTGGTACATTGCTGCTATAACAGCCTCCACCCTTCTGGGAAGGCTTTCCACTAGATGTTGGAACATTGCTGCTATAACAGCCTCCACTCTTCTGGGAAGGCTTTCCACTAGATGTTGGTACATTGCTGCTATAACAGCCTCCACCCTTCTGGGAAGGCTTTCCACTAGATGTTGGAACATTGCCGTGGGGACTTGCTTCCATTCAGCCACAAGAGCATTAGTGAGGTCGGCACTGATGTTGGGCGATTAGGCCTGGCTCGCAGTCAGTGGTCCAATTCATCCCAAATGGGTTCGATGGGGTTGAGGTCAGGGCTCTGTGCAGGCCAGTCAAGTTCTTCTACACCGATCTCGACAAACCATGTCTGTACAGACCTCGCTTTGTGCACGGGGGCATTGTCATGCTGAAACAGGAAATGGCCTTCCCCAAACTGTTGCCACAAAGTTGGAAGCACAGAATCGTGCAGAATGTCATTGTATGCTGTAGCGTTAAGATTTCCCTTCACTGGAACAAAGGGGCCTAGCCTGAATCATGAGCCCCAGACCATTATTCCTCCTCCACCAAACTTTACAGTTAGCACAATGCATTGGAGCAGGTAGAGTTTCTCCTGGCATAGAAGGCGTTTCAATACCACTCCAGCTTGGTGATCAGATTACATATATATTATATACATATATAGGGATATTTAATATCCCTCTTTCTAGTTAGATCAGATTACATACGTATTGAGATCTGTTTCTAGTTAGATCAGATTACATACGTATTGAGGTCTGTTTCTAGTTAGATCAGATTACATACGTATTGACCCCCTTCTCCCACAAACACCCCCCCGACCCCCTTCTCCCACAAACACCCCCCCGACCCCCTTCTCCCACAAATACATCCCCGACCCCCTTCTCCCACAAACACCCCCCGACCCCCTTCTCCCACAAACACCCCCCGACCCCCTTGTCCCACAAACACCCCCCGACCCCCTTCTCCCACAAACACCTCCCCGACCCCCTTCTCCCACAAACACCCCCCCGACCCCCTTCTCCCACAAACACCCCCAACCCCCTTCTCCCACAAACACCCCCCCGACCCCCTTCTCCCACAAACACCCCCCCGACCCCCTTCTCCCACAAACACCCCCCCGACCCCCTTCTCCCACAAACACCCCCCCGACCCCCTTCTCCCACAAACACCCCCCCGACCCCCTTCTCCCACAAACACCTCCCCGACCCCCTTCTCCCACAAACACCCCCCCGACCCCCTTCTCCCACAAACACCTCCCCGACCCCCTTCTCCCACAAACACCTCCCCAACCCCCTTCTCCCACAAACACACCCGACCCCCTTCCCCCACAAACACCCCCCCGACCCCCTTCCCCCACAAACACCAAACACACAGCAGAGATGTAGTACTGCTGTTACTGACTTTGACATAGGTGCGTTCCGTCTCCACCAGCTCACAGATTACTTTGCGTAGCTTGTCGGCGTCGGAGAGCTGGCGGCTGGCGGTGCCGGTGGCAGGGGGACGGAAGGGCGAGTCCAGGCTGGGGGATGAGGAGGTCGTGGCACACTCAGACGGATTCATATCATGGAGACTGCGGCAGAATGCTGCGACCTGCTCTGTACTCTACAGAGAGAGGTAGAGAGAGAGAGGGCAAGAGAGAGGCAGGGAGAGAAAGAAATAGGGAGAGGTAGAGAGAGAGATAGAGAGATGGATGGTGGATGGATGGAGAGGAGCGAGAACGAGGGAGAGAGACAGAGTGAGAGACAGATGAGAGGAGAGAGATGAGAGATCGAGGGAGGGACAGAGGGTGATAAGAGGGAGAGGGAGAGAGAGAGAGAGAGGAGAGGGTGGGATGAGAGATGTAGAGAGAGAGCGGAAGAAGGATGAGAGGAGAGATGTAGAGAGAGGAATCGAGAGATGTAGAGAGAGCGGAAGAGGAGGGATGGATGGAGGTAGAGAGAGGAATCGAGAGGAGAGAGAGAGAGGGTGGGATGAGAGGAGAGATGTAGAGAGAGAGCGGAAGAGGAGAGATGGAGAGGTAGAGAGAGAGAGGAATCGAGAGGAGAAGAGGAAAGGTATGAGAGAGGTAGAGAGAGAGATGGTGGATGGATGGAGAGGAGCAAGAATGAGAGATGAGAGAGACAGACGGAGTGAGAGACAGATGAGAGGAGAGAGATGAGAGATCGAGAGAGAGATAGAGATTGAGAGAGAGATAGTGAGATGAAAGAAGTAGAGAGAGGGATGGAGAGGAGAGAGGGAAGTGAGAGCAGAGAATTTTTAATTGGCAAGAAACACACAGATTTCTTTCCTCAGGGCCATGGGGTTAGGACAGGGATGCAGCTTAACGCCCCCCCCCCCCCCCCCCCCCCCCAAACAGTCTGCAGCACTCGGCCTCACCTCACTGGACTAGGAAACGTTTGCCGATGATCTGGTGCTTCTGTCCCTACCAACTGAGCAGCACCAACAGGAGCACCTAGAATCTTCTGCACAGATTCTGTCAGACCTGTCAGTGAATCATAGTAAGAGAGTGTTCCAAAGAAGTTCTAGTTGCTAATACCACAAAAACAAATTCTATCTAGGCACTGTTGCCTTAGAGCACACAAAGAATTACACCTACCTCCTAAACATCAACCCCACAGGTAACTTCAACATAGGGACGGCAGGGTAGCCTAGTGTTTAGAGCGTTGGACTAGTAACCGGAAGGTTGCAAGTTCAAACCCCCGAGCTGACAAGGTACAAATCTGTCATTCTGCCCCTGAACAGGCAGTTAACCCACTGTTCCTAGGCCGTCATTGAAAATAAGAATTAGTTCTTTAACTGACTTGCCTAGTTAAATAAAGATAGAAATTTAAAAAAAATAGCTATGAAAGATCTAAAGAGTCAAGGCAAGATGGGCCTTCTATGCCATCAAAAGGAACATAAAATTCAACATCCCAATTAGGATCTAGTAAAAAAATAAATACTTGAATCAGTTGTTTAACCCATTGTTGGTTGTGAGGTGTGGGGTTCCACACATCAACCAATTATAGACAAAATGGGACACACACCCAATTGATGCATGCAGAATTGTGCAAAAATATACTTTGTGTACAACGGAAAAGCCCAAACAATGCAGAGCAGGGCAGAATTAGGACTATACCCACTAATCATCAAAATCCAGAAAATAACTGTTAAATTCTTCAACCACCTAAAAGGAAGCAATGCCCACACATTCCACCACAAAGCCCTCACCTACAGAAAGATGAACCTGAGCCCCCTTAAAAAGCTGGTCCTGGGGCTCTGTTCACAAACAGACACCACAGAACCCCGGGGGCTCTGTTCACAAACAGACACCACAGAACCCCGGGGGCTCTGTTCACAAACAGACACCACAGAACCCCGGGGGCTCTGTTCACAAACAGACACCACAGAACCCCGGGGGCTCTGTTCACAAACAGACACCACAGAACCCCGGGGGCTCTGTTCACAAACAGACACCACAGAACCCCGGGGGCTCTGTTCACAGACAGACACCACAGGACAGCAACACAATTACACTCAACCACATCACGGGAAAGCAGAAAGATAACTATTTGACAATCAACCAATCAACCAAAGAAACAGTGCATATTGGAGTGATATCTGTCCCTAAACAGAGAGTACACCGTGGCAAAATACCTGACCACTGTGACTGACACCAAATTAAAGAAAATCCTTGACTATGTACAGACTCCGTGAGCATTGCCTTGCCGTAGCAAACAGACAGACCTGGCTCTCAAGAGAACACAGGCTATATGCACACTGCCCACAAAATGAGGTGGAAACTGAGCTACACTTCCTCACCTCCTGCCAAATGTATGACCCCATTATTTCCCACAGATCACACAGACCCACAAAGAATATCAAAACAAACGGACGAGAGGAGAGGAGGGGAGAGGTGAGAGGCAGGATTGGAGAAAGGACAGGAGAGGGAGAAGAGGCGTGGGAGAATGGATAATTTGAACTTCTGTCTATTTTTGGCCTGTCATAACAGTCAGTCTCCTTCTCCTTTTCTCTTTCTGTCGCATCTCTTTTGATGTATTGATCTCTCTCCTCCCCTGTGTCTTCCTCCTACTGATGGCTGATGTATTGATCTCTCTCTTCCCCTGTGTCTTCCTCCTACTGATGGCTGATGTATTGATCTCTCTCTTCCCCTGTGTCTTCCTCCTACTGATGGCTGATGTATTGATCTCTCTCTTCCCCTGTGTCTTCCTCCTACTGATGGCTGATGTATTGATCTCCTCCCCTGTGTCTTCCTCCTACTGATGGCTGATGTATTGATCTCTCTCTTCCCCTGTGTCTTCCTCCTACTGATGGCTGATGTATTGATCTCTCTCTTCCCCTGTGTCTTCCTCCTACTGATGGCTGATGTATTGATCTCTCTCTTCCCCTGTGTCTTCCTCCTACTGATGGCTGGTGTATTGATCTCTCTCTTCCCCTGTGTCTTCCTCCTACTTATGGCTGATGTATTGATCTCTCTCTTCCCCTGTGTCTTCCTCCTACTGATGGCTGATGTATTGATCTCTCTCTTCCCCTGTGTCTTCCTCCTACTGATGGCTGATGTATTGATCTCTCTCTTCCCCTGTGTCTTCCTCCTACTGATGGCTGATGTATTGATCTCTCTCTTCCCCTGTGTCCTCCTCCTACTTATGGCTGATGTATTGATCTCTCTCTTCCCCTGTGTCTTCCTCCTACTGATGGCTGATGTATTGATCTCTCTCTTCCCCTGTGTCTTCCTCCTACTGATGGCTGGTGTATTGATCTCTCTCTTCCCCTGTGTCTTCCTCCTACTGATGGCTGATGTATTGATCTCTCTCTTCCCCTGTGTCTTCCTCCTACTGATGGCTGATGTATTGATCTCTCTCTTCCCCTGTGTCTTCCTCCTACTGATGGCTGGTGTATTGATCTCTCTCTTCCCCTGTGTCTTCCTGATTGTTGGTGTATTGATCCCTTCAGATCATCAAAAACCAAAACAATACATACACACCTCCTGTTGATGTGCATTGTTGGGATATCTTCACTTAGGGCAGAAATAGACGGGTTGGTTGATAAGCAACAAAACTGGCGAGTGCTCAACTATGGGGCAAAACAGACAGGGCTGGCTTAGATCGTTGACACTACAGGGCAAAACAGACAGGGCTGACTTAGATCGTTGACACTACGGGGCTGGCTTAGATCGTTGACACTACGGGGCTGGCTTAGATCGTTGACACTACGGGGCTGGCTTAGATCGTTGACACTACGGGGCTGGCTTAGATCATTGACACTACGGGGCTGGCTTAGATTGTTGACACTACGGGCCAAATAAGACGGGGCTGGCTTAGATCGTTGACACTACGGGGAAAAACAGATGGGGCTGGCTTAGATCGTTGACACTACGGGGCAAAACAGACGGGGCTGGCTTAGATTGTTGACACTACGGGCCAAAACAGACGGGGCTGGCTTAGATCGTTGACACTACGGGGCAAAACAGACGGGGCTGGCTTAGATCATTGACAACATGTCAATATACTTCGTCTCCAATGTTAATAGAAAACATTTTCAAAATGAGCACTTGTCTCTCAAATACATTGTTACAGTTGTTGGTTAGCTCGCTATCACATTTTTTGCCATAGACTTGACATCAGTCAAAACACCTCAAAACAAGACAACAAGAACCAGAACAATCTAGCTGAAACAAGTCATCTAAGATTCCTCACATGCAACTTCTTGTCATTGTTGCTAGGTAACCCCCCCCCCACCAAATATATATATACATATCACGCCTTGTTACTGTTACCAAGCCCATCAAGGCCCTGATTGGTGAACCACATCACGCCTTGTTACTGTTACCAAGCCCATCAAGGCCCTGATTGGTGAACCACATCACGCCTTGTTACTGTTACCAAGCCCATCAAGGCCCTGATTGGTGAACCACATCACGCCTTGTTACTGTTACCAGGCCCATCAAGATCCTGATTGGTGAACCACATCACACCTGGTTACTGTTACCAAGCCCATCAAGGCCCTGATTGGTCAACCACATCACGCCTGGTTACTGTTACCAGGCCCATCAAGGCCCTGATTGGTGAACCACATCACGCCTGGTTACTGTTACCAGGCCCATCAAGGCCCTGATTGGTGAACCACATCACGCCTTGTTACTGTTACCAAGCCCATCAAGATCCTGATTGGTGAACCACATCACGCCTGGTTACTGTTACCAGGCCCATCAAGGCCCTGATTGGTGAACCACATCACGCCTGGTTACTGTTACCAGGCCCATCAAGGCCCTGATTGGTGAACCACATCACGCCTTGTTACTGTTACCAAGCCCATCAAGATCCTGATTGGTGAACCAATCACGCCTGGTTACTGTTACCAGGCCCATCAAGGCCCTGATTGGTGAACCACTGATCCAGTACGAGCTCTTTTTGTTTGCCGGCAAGATCAGGGACACTCACACATACACAGTGCTTTTAGCACAGTGTTTTCAACTTTTATATTTGACATACACTATTACATTGTGCATCTTCATTTATACAGTAATTATGATTCAATAGGTCCTCACCTGGGATTTGAACTCACGACCTCGTGATTAAAAGGCATTCAGACCTTCCTGCTACACGCCACTGTGTCAGTTTAAGTTAATTTAACTATTCTCTCATCAATTGATTTGATTGGCTTATTTCACCAATTTAAGGGCTTTCTGTTTACATTTTCTACTGTTGGTGGACCATGTATGTTATTAATGTCATTACTTGGCAACAGTTACAACACAACTATCTGATCCAATTCAAAATAGTTTCTCATTGAAAAGATGGGAAAAATATATATTTAAAAAAATTAAAAAATATATACAAAAAAATAAATTGGTAGAATTCTAGAGAGAGAGTTCTCTTTGAGACGCTCAGCTCTCGTCCTCCTGAAATCCACACCGCGTATACCATGTAGAAGCAACAGGCGTCTCTGATTAGGAGTGACGTCACATCAGCTCTCGTCCTCCTGAAATCCACACCGCGTATACCATGTAGAAGCAACAGGCGTCTCTGATTAGGAGTGACGTCACATCAGCTCTCGTCTTCCTGAAATCCACACCGCGTATACCATGTAGAAGCAACAGGCGTCTCTGATTAGGAGTGACGTCACATCAGCTCTCGTCCTCCTGAAATCCACACCGCGTATACCATGTAGAAGCAACAGGCGTCTCTGATTAGGAGTGACGTCACATCAGCTCTCGTCTTCCTGAAATCCACACCGCGTATACCATGTAGAAGCAACAGGCGTCTCTGATTAGGAGTGACGTCACATCAGCTCTCGTCTTCCTGAAATCCACACCGCGTATACCATGTAGAAGCAACAGGCGTCTCTGATTAGGAGTGACGTCACATCAGCTCTCGTCCTCCTGAAATCCACACCGCGTATACCATGTAGAAGCAACAGGCGTCTCTGATTAGGAGTGACGTCACATCAGCTCTCGTCTTCCTGAAATCCACACCGCGTATACCATGTAGAAGCAACAGGCGTCTCTGATTAGGAGTGACGTCACATCAGCTCTCGTCTTCCTGAAATCCACACCGCGTATACCATGTAGAAGCAACAGGCGTCTCTGATTAGGAGTGACGTCACATCAGCTCTCGTACTCCTGAAATCCACACCGCGTATACCATGTAGAAGCAACAGGCGTCTCTGATTAGGAGTGACGTCACATCAGCTCTCGTCCTCCTGAAATCCACACCGCGTATACCATGTAGAAGCAACAGGCGTCTCTGATTAGGAGTGACGTCACATCAGCTCTCGTCTTCCTGAAATCCACACCGCGTATACCATGTAGAAGCAACAGGCGTCTCTGATTAGGAGTGACGTCACATCAGCTCTCGTCTTCCTGAAATCCACACCGCGTATACCATGTAGAAGCAACAGGCGTCTCTGATTAGGAGTGACGTCACATCAGCTCTCGTCCTCCTGAAATCCACACCGCGTATACCATGTAGAAGCAACAGGCGTCTCTGATTAGGAGTGACGTCACATCAGCTCTCGTCCTCCTGAAATCCACACCGCGTATACCATGTAGAAGCAACAGGCGTCTCTGATTAGGAGTGACGTCACATCAGCTCTCGTCCTCCTGAAATCCACACCGCGTATACCATGTAGAAGCAACAGGCGTCTCTGATTAGGAGTGACGTCACATCAGCTCTCGTCCTCCTGAAATCCACACCGCGTATACCATGTAGAAGCAACAGGCGTCTCTGATTAGGAGTGACGTCACATCAGCTCTCGTCCTCCTGAAATCCACACCGCGTATACCATGTAGAAGCAACAGGCGTCTCTGATTAGGAGTGACGTCACATCAGCTCTCGTCCTCCTGAAATCCACACCGCGTATACCATGTAGAAGCAACAGGCGTCTCTGATTAGGAGTGACGTCACATCAGCTCTCGTCCTCCTGAAATCCACACCGCGTATACCATGTAGAAGCAACACACGTCTCTGATTAGGAGTGACGTCACATCAGCTCTCGTCTTCCTGAAATCCACACCGCGTATACCATGTAGAAGCAACACACGTCTCTGATTAGGAGTGACGTCACATTGACGTTTTTTCAATCTTAACTAATGACATGCCACCGATCTTGAGTAAAGCCAGAGTGTGTCTATGTATGCGGATGACTCAACACTATACACGTCAGCTACTACAGCGACTGAAATGACTGCAACACGTAACAAAGAGCTGCAGTTAGTTTCAGAATGGGTGGCAAGGAATAAGTTAGTCCTAAACATTGCAAAAACTAAAAGAATTGGGACTAATCATTCATTCAAGTAGGTCTGGGCATGGGTGATGTGGATGTTTGTGTGATGCTTGTACATGGATGTTTGTATTGCTGATAAAAGGTCAAATAAAATCATATAGGCCTCCCGGGTGGCACAGTGGTCAAAGGCACTACATTGCAGTGCTAGCTGTGCCACCAGAGACTCTGGGTTTGAGCCCAGGCTCTGTCGCAGCCGGCCGCGACCGGGAAGTTCGTGGGGTGACACACAATTGGCCTAGCATCGTCTGGGTTAGGGAGGGTTTGGCCAGTAGGGATATCTTTGTCTCATCGCACACTAGCAACTCCTGTGGTGGGCCGGGCGCAGTGCACGCTGACCAGGTCGCTAGGTGCACAGTGTTTCCTCCGACACATCGGTGCGGCTGGCTTCCGGGTTGGAGGCGCGCCATGTTAAGAAGCAGTGCGGCTTAGTTGGGTTGTGTTTCGGAGGATGCATGGCTCTCGACCTTAGTCTCTCCCGAGCCTGTACGCGAGTTGTAGCGATGAGACAAGATAGTCACTACTAACAATTGGATACCACGAAATTGGGGAGAAAAAGGGGGGTAATTTTTATTTTTTATAAATAAAGTTGTATAAAAAAAGATGTGTATAACAAAAAAGCTCACAGAATGACTATGACAGATTGGAGAGCTTTGCTAGCTGACAGTGCGGAGGAGTCACAGTTTCAGCTCACAGAATGACTGTATGACAGATTGGAGAGCTTCGCTAGCTGACAGTGCTTAGGGACTGTGGTGACAGATTGGAGAGCTTTGCTAGCTGACAGCGCTGACTCACAGCTTCCTGTAATGTACCCAAGCAGCCTAGAGAAGTATGTGCATCCCAAAATGGCGCCCTATTCCCGCTATAGTGCACTACTTTAGACCAGGACCCATAGTGCACTATATAGTGGATAGGGTGCCATTTGGGAAGCAGCTAAGGTGTGAATCACAGCGATTAAAAGCATCAGGAATCACACACCCTCACCACATCAGGTAGCCTTAAGTTAGAGACAACAGTCTCACACAGCGTAAAATACGGCATAGTCCAACCAACAAGAAAATCACAGTTGATGGTATGAACCAATAAAAAGAACAAAGACACGACAAACACTGAAGAAACATCTTTAGTTAAGTAAAGAGGAAGTAGATGTATTTTAGAGAGCAGGCTCACCAGATGCAGCATGTCAGAGATGGACTCTGAGGAGCGCTTGCTCCTCTTCAGGGCAGACATGGGAGGCTGGCGGACAGAAAAGACGACAGACAGATGGAGAGACGGAGAGGAGGAGAGCACAGTCAGACAGACGGAAAGAAAGAAGATTCCAGAGCGGAGGAGAGGACCGTCGGTCAGTCAAAGCCTCAGTCAGCGGAAGAAGGGAAGAGTCCAATATAAAGGAGAGCTCTCTCTCTCTCCCTCTCTCTCTCTCTCCTCCCTCTCTCTCTCCACCCCAAAGGGCTTTATTAGCATGGGAAACATATGTTAACATTGCAAAAGCAAGTGAGGTAGATAATATACAAAAGTGAAATAAACAAAAATGAACAGTAGACATTACACTCACAGAAGTTCCAAAACAATAAAATGTCATATTATGTATATTCACAGTGTTGTAACAATGTACAAATGGTTAAAGTACAAAAGGGAAAATAAATAAGCATAAATATGGGTTTATATTTACAATGGTGTTTGTTCTTCACTGGTTGATCTTTTCTCGTGGCAACAGGTCACAAATCTTGCTGCTGTGATGGAACACTGTGGTATTTCACCCAGTAGATATGGGAGTTTATCAAAATTGGATTTGTTTTCGAATTCTTTATGTTTACTATGTTACTTCCAATCTAGGAGACCAGGCTGGCACATGTAATGTCATGTAGCGTTGTTTTACCCAGCCTGATGCACCGAATACTTTTTACGTTTGCAAGGCAACTTCATGGCAACTTCATGGCAACTTCAAGGCAACTTCAAGGCAACGTCATGGCAACTTCATGGCAACTTCATGGCAACTTCATGGCAACTTCAAGGCAACTTCAAGGCAACTTCAAGGCAACTTCAAGGCAACTTCATGGCAACTTCATGGCAACTTCAAGGCAACTTCAAGGCAACTTCATGGCAACTTCAAGGCAACTTCATGGCAACTTCATGGCAACTTCAAGGCAACTTCATGGCAACTTCAAGGCAACTTCAAGGCAACTTCAGAAAAAGTAACTTGACACTGTGTTGAACAGTCAGCACAATTTTGAATTATAACAAAATGACAACACAGCAGACGAAAAAGCTTACTCCAGAACTGGAATATTCGGTCGACTCTGATAAGTTGATGCTAACATGCACAACTGGGGTACTGTTTGACATGTGCGTTTGGGGTTCAACCATTTTACTATACGCGGTTCATAACTAGCTTACTGTTTCTTTAAACAAAACAATTTGTTTTCTTGGCTATGGGTTTGTGTGGTCTTGGTTGTTCTTCAATGAAATGTAGTGTAGCTAATTGTAGGTGTTTGTCCTGTCTGAAATCTGACTACCTCATATTACTGCTTGGTCAGTGCAACGAAGAAGAAGAAGAAGAAGAAGAAGAAGACAACATGAGTAGCATGGCAGTTTCCAAAAAATATGGTGGTTTAAACTTAACATACTAGTTATGTTTTGTATAATCTATTGTGGTGCATGAACTGGCCATACACGTTAGCTAACGTTACAATCTTACAATGGCTAAGGTTACTTAACTAGCTAAAATGAATTGGCTATCATAGCAGCCTTGGATGTTTATTTGTGGACATTTTGTATGTACTCTGTCTACACGCAAGTGTCTAGATCAGCAGTTTACACATGACGACTTCAGCCTTACGTGAAAAACCTTACTTGGTAAAAATATAGCTAGCCATCTTTCCTCACTTGTTGGATAACTAACTAGCTAATCAAAACCACATTAATTGGCTAGCTACCTTTTATTTGCCTGTTCCGTTAGCAAAATATTTTTCAGTTGATATTTAGCTAGCTGCTAGCAGAGGCTAGTTGCTGGACTTTGTACAAGCTAACATTAGCTATATAACCTAGCAAATCAAAATGTCTGTTTGCATTTATTGATTAACCTCAGCTTGAACACCACCATAAAGCTAGCTAAATACAGTAGTCTAGGTTTGTATTTATTGATTAACCTCAGCTTGAACACCACCATATAGCTAGCTAAATACAGTAGTCTAGGTTTGTATTTATTGATTAACCTCAGCTTGAACACCAGCATATAGCTAGCTAAATACAGTAGTCTAGGTTTGTATTTATTGATTAACCTCAGCTTGAACACCACCATATAGCTAGCTAAATACAGTAGTCTAGGTTTGTATTTATTGATTAACCTCAGCTTGAACACCACCATATAGCTAGCTAAATACAGTAGTCGAGGTTTGTTCCACACACTTCTCATGACTGGCAGCACGGTGCAACCAGAACTCAGAGCTTCAGCTAAAAATATATATTATTGTCAGAAATGCTACAAAAACGTTAGCATATTGTTGACTGAAATGTGTACACGCGAGAGCAATAAATGATACATTTAATATAAACCGATGCTACAAACTTAGTCAATCCTGCATTTTTTAAAGTCCATAAAGGTCACTTTATGGACGATACAGTCTCGTTGTAATCCGACGTCTAGAATTTAAGCTAGGTAGGCGCAATAAATACTATTAAAAATCAATTGCTAACCACCTTGTTAAAAAAAATCTGGTACGTGGTTCTCAGTAACGGCCCGGACGGCTCATGACAAGAGGCGGATTGTGTTGTGTACATTTTTTATTTTATTTGACCTTTATTTAACCAGGCAAGTCAGTTAAGAACAAATTCTTATTCAATCATTTCTCCACATGGCTTCAGAGAGCTCAATCAGGGGCAATCATTTCTCCACATGGCTTCAGAGAGCTAATCAGGGGGCAATCATTTCTTCATATGGCTTCAGAGAGCTAATCAGGGGGCAATCATTTCTCCGCATGGCTTCAGAGAGCTAAATCAGGGGGCAATCATTTCTCCACATGGCTTCAGAGAGCTAAATCAGGGGGCAATCATTTCTCCACATGGCTTCAGAGAGCTAAATCAGGGGGCAATCATTTCTCCACATGGCTTCAGAGAGCTAAATCAGGGGGCAATCATTTCTCCACATGGCTTCAGAGAGCTAAATCAGGGGGCAATCATTTCTCCACATGGCTTCAGAGAGCTAAATCAGGGGGCAATCATTTCTCCACATGGCTTCAGAGAGCTAAATCAGGGGGCAATCATTTCTCCACATGGCTTCAGAGAGCTAATCAGGGGCAATCATTTCTCCACATGGCTTCAGAGAGCTAAATCAGGGGGCAATCATTTCTTCACATGGCTTCAGAGAGCTCAATCAGGTGCAATCATTTCTCCACATGGCTTCAGAGAGCTAAATCAGGGGGCAATCATTTCTCCACATGGCTTCAGAGAGCTAAATCAGGGGGCAATCATTTCTCCACATGGCTTCAGAGAGCTAAATCAGGGGGCAATCATTTCTTCACATGGCTTCAGAGAGCTAAATCAGGGGGCAATCATTTCTCCACATGGCTTCAGAGAGCTAATCAGGGGCAATCATTTCTCCACATGGCTTCAGAGAGCTAAATCAGGGGGCAATCATTTCTTCATATGGCTTCAGAGAGCTAAATCAGGGGGCAATCATTTCTCCACATGGCTTCAGAGAGCTAATCAGGGGGCAATCATTTCTCCACATGGCTTCAGAGAGCTAATCAGGGGGCAATCATTTCTCCACATGGCTTCAGAGAGCTAAATCAGGGGGCAATCATTTCTCCACATGGCTTCAGAGAGCTAAATCAGGGGGCAATCATTTCTCCACATGGCTTCAGAGAGCTAATCAGGGGGCAATCATTTCTCCACATGGCTTCAGAGAGCTAATCAGGGGGCAATCATTTCTCCACATGGCTTCAGAGAGCTAATCAGGGGGCAATCATTTCTCCACATGGCTTCAGAGAGCTAATCAGGGGCAATCATTTCTCCACATGGCTTCAGAGAGCTAATCAGGGGGCAATCATTTCTCCACATGGCTTCAGAGAGCTAATCAGGGGCAATCATTTCTCCACATGGCTTCAGAGAGCTAATCAGGGGGCAGTTTTTTATTTTATTTTTTAGAAGGCTGCTCTGAGGTCAACAGGATGACACTGGTTGTCTTGCAGTGAGGCCAGGGTTGTCTAAGTGACAAATAGAACCCTATTCCCTATGTAGTGCACTACCTTCGGAGGGGGTGGGGGGGGGAGCGAGAGAGAGAGAGAGAAAAGACAGAAGAACTGCAGTGAAAATATTGACTAATGAGAGGAAGTATGAACTACAGCAGGTGTCAGACACTAGACGTTCAGGTGGAGATGTAATATAAACGTCAGCCCATGAAACCAAGCTTGAAGTACACTCTGACTGAAAACCACCTCAAATGTAGCTACATACCACAGCTGTTGCATTCTAATTATCCTAGCCTAGCCTGCACCCATATGTTTCTGTGTAAACTGACCCTGCCATTTTATTCTATGCAGCTACAATGCTATCAGCAACCTCCTGGGAAAAAGTTCCAAATGGCACCCTATTCCCTACATGGCCCACTACTTTTGGACCAGAGCCCAGTGCACTACGTCAGGAATCGGGTGTCATTTGGAACACATCACTCTTATTCTATGACATGCAGGCTTTGTTAGTTCACCCTGACTAGCTTATTTAGTCTGTTTGCATTGTCTGTCCATTTATTAGGAAGTTATTCTACTGAATTTATAACAAACACTGCCCCCCGTTAAACAATCTAAATCACCATTCATAATTTATAATCAAGCATTTAGAATAAAGACTAATCAAAAGGGGGCACCCATCACTCTCTCTCTCCCTCTGCTCTTCCCCCCCCCAAAACAAATCCCATCCCTCCATTCCTGGTCCACCGAGGTTTTCATCCAACTATGTAGCCAAAGCTGACATATCAACAAGCTGTTGAACAGCTAAAGTAACTAGACGTGATGACGAAGATCTAATCATTTTCAAAGCTTTGAAAATACACCCCCCCCCCCCTCCCCCAAATTGTCTGTAAGGATTTTCTGCATCCTATGTAAAAGGAAAAATTGGGTCACGGACGAGTCCAAATCATGCACATTAGGAGGAGGGGTAAGAAGAAACTGTATGTCTGTATCACTTTATTCTCCAGCCAAGAGTCAATGAGTTGGTGGCAGATGGTGCAGAATATGGTGCAGAGAGGGGACGTCGCCTGATTCCAGACGGTGCAGAGAGGGGACGTCGCCTGATTCCAGACGGTGCAGAGAGGGGACGTCGCCAGATTACAGACGGTGCAGAGAGGGGACGTCACCAGATTACAGACGGTGCAGAGAGGGGACGTCATCAGATTACAGACGGTGCAGAGAGGGGACGTCTCTAGATTACAGACGGTGCAGAGAGGGGACGCCGCCTGATTACAGACGGTCCAGAGGGGACGTCTCTACATTACAGACGGTGCAGAGAGGGGACGACGCCAGATTACAGACGGTGCAGAGGGGGGACGTCGCCAGATTACAGACGGTGCAGAATATGGTGCAGAGAGGGGACGTCGCCAGATTACAGACGGTGCAGAGAGGGGACGTCGCCAGATTACAGACGGTGCAGAGAGGGGACGTCTCTAGATTACAGACGGTGCAGAGAGGGGACGTCTCTAGATTACAGACGGTGCAGAGAGGGGACGTCGCCAGATTACAGACGGTGCAGAGAGGGGACGTCGCCAGATTACAGACGGTGCAGAGAGGGGACGTCGCCAGATTACAGACGGTGCAGAGAGGGGACGTCGCCAGATTACAGACGGTGCAGAGAGGGGACGTCGCCAGATTAAAGACGGTGCAGAGAGGGGACGCCGCCTGATTACAGACGGTCCAGAGGGGACGTCTCTACATTACAGACGGTGCAGAGAGGGGACGACGCCAGATTACAGACGGTGCAGAGGGGGGACGTCGCCAGATTACAGACGGTGCAGAGAGGGGACGTCGCCAGATTACAGACGGTGCAGAGAGGGGACGTCGCCAGATTACAGACGGTGCAGAATATGGTGCAGAGAGGGGACGTCGCCAGATTACAGACGGTGCAGAGAGGGGACGTCGCCAGATTACAGACGCTGCAGAGAGGGGACGTCGCCAGATTACAGACGGTGCAGAGAGGGGACGTCTCTAGATTACAGACGGTGCAGAGAGGGGACGTCGCCAGATTACAGACGCTGCAGAGAGGGGACGTCGCCAGATTACAGACGGTGCAGAGAGGGGACGTCGCCAGATTACAGACGGTGCAGAGAGGGGACGTCTCTAGATTACAGACGGTGCAGAGAGGGGACGTCGCCTGATTCCAGACGGTGCAGAGAGGGGACGTCGTCTGATTACAGACGGTGCAGAGAGGGGACGTCTCTACATTACAGACGGTGCAGAGAGGGGACGTCGCCAGATTACAGACGGTGCAGAGAGGGGACGTCTCTAGATTACAGACGGTGCAGAGAGGGGACGTCTCTAGATTACAGACGGTGCAGAGAGGGGACGTCGCCTGATTCCAGACGGTGCAGAGAGGGGACGTCGCCTGATTACAGACGGTGCAGAGAGGGGACGCCTCTAGATTACAGACGGTGCAGAATACGATGCAGAGAGGGGACATCTCTAGATTACAGACAGTACAGCACAATGTTCAGTGAAGCACAGAGACGAACCACTGGTGATCCACACTGTCAACATAATCACATCAATGTTTGTTGTCATTTGTATCACTGGTTCATTATTATGCACTTTGTATTTGCTGCATTGTGGTGACGCAGGGCTCCCTCGGAAAAGAGACGTTGGGTCTCAATGGGACGTCCCTGCTTGAATAGAGGTGAAATAGGAAGGAGAAGAGAACCTTTACCTTTCTGCATTGGTCTGCCTCGCTGAAGATCTCAGAGTCGTCGTCCAGGCTGTCTCCAGAACTATCCAGCATCAGGCCAACCCCGTCATCCAGAATCTCCTCTGGAACATGAAGTATATAAACACCACATCAACAATACAAACAAACAATACAAACATTAACAACAATGCAAACATCAACAACAATACAAACAAACAAATACAAACATCAACAATAAACAACACAAACATCAACAATAAACAAATACAAACATCAACAATAAACAACACAAACATCAACAATAAACAACAAAAAATCAACACAAACATCAACAACACAAACATCAACAACACAAACATCAACAACACAAACATCAACAACACAAACATCAACAGCATAGACAGACCATGGTGAGCAGCTGTCCTGCTAGCATATCAATATTACCAGGTTCCCAAATGTTCCCTAACAGGTCAGTATAGAGGACTACTGTAACTCACCCTGGTTCACGTCAGTATAGAGGTCTACTGTAACTCACCCTGGTTCACGTCAGTATAGAGGACTACTGTAACTCACCCTGGTTCACGTCAGTATAGAGGTCTACTGTAACTCACCCTGGTTCATGTCAGTATAGAGGTCTACTGTAACTCACCCTGGTTCACAGAGAAGATGTCTGTGTGGAGGACTTCCTGTGCGTCAGAGCGTCGGGGGGGCAGATAACAGATCTGTCGTCGGTCCGTGGAGGGCAGAGTGTTGACGGTCAGGGACAGAGAGGCCTGGGAAAACGCCCCCTTCATGTCCCCGAACTTCAATCTGCATGAGTCTTTCCCATTCAGCTGCAAGATCTCATCGCCCGCATTCAGACCTGAAGAGCCAAGACGGTATATTAGTGTGTGTGTGCTCACTCGTGCTCATCTGAGATGTATTGTACAAGCTGAACAAAAATAAATATAATAAGCACAGCACAGCTGAAAACGGCAGAATGGCTGGATGTTGGACTATTTTTTTCTGAATCAATAAAATTTATTTTATGAAGGCATTCTTTTTTTTTTACATCAGCAGTTTTCACAAAGTGCTATACAGAAACCCAGACTAAAATATCTCTCTCTCTTTTTAAGAATTAAGTTTCTTCAAGAGGACCGTCACAGGAAAGGAAGACCCAGAGGTACCTCTGCTGCAGAGGATAAGTTCATTAGAGTTACCAGCCTCAGAAATTGCAGCACAAATAAATGCTTCACAGAGTTCAAGTTACAGACACATCTCAACATCAATTGTTCAGAGGAGACTGTGTGAATCAGGCCTTCATGGTCGAATTGCTGCAATGAAACCACTACTAAAGGACACCAATAAGAAGAAGAGACTTGCTTGGGCCAAGAAACACGAGCAATGGACATTAGACTGGTGGAAATCTGTCCTTTGGTCTGATGAGTCCAAATTTGAGATTTTTGGTTCCAACCACTGTGGCTTTGTGAGATGGAGAGTAGGTCATTGGATGATCTCCGAATGTGTGGTTCCCACCGTGAAGCATGGAGGAAGAGGTGTGATGGTGCTTTGCTGGTGATACAGTCAGTGATTTATTTAGAATTCAAGGCACACCACAGCATTCTGCAGCGATACGCCATCTCCTTTAGTTTGCTCTTATTGGGATTATCATTTGTTTTTCAACAGGACAATGACCCAACACACCTCCAGGCTGTGTAAGGTCTATTTGACCAAGAAGGAGAGTGATGGAGTGCTGCATCAGATGGCCTGGCATCCACAATCACCCAACCTCAACCCAATTGAGATGGTTTGGAATGAGTTGGACCGCAGAGTGAAGGAAAAGCAGCCAAAAAAGTGCTCAGCATATGTGGGAACCCCTTCAAGACTTTTGGAAAAGCATTCCAGGTGAAGCTGGTTGAGAGAATGCCAAGAATGTGCAAAGCTGTCATCAAGGCAAAGGGTGGCTACTTTGAAGAATCTCAAATATATTTTGATTTGTTTAACACTTTTTGGGGGGGTTACTGCATGATTCCATATGTGTTATTTCATAGTTGTGACGTCTTCACTATTATTCTACAATGTAGAAATGAGAAGAAAAAAAAGAAAAAAACCCTTGAATGAGAAGGCGTGTCCAAACTGTTGACTGGTACCTGTAGCTAATAGGAAACCATTTGGGACAAAGACACTGTTATGGAAATTCTACACAGGGACACTCGAAGTCAATATTAAATGGATTCATTCTTTATTATCAACAGGCTTAATTTATAGAACATATTCTGGGCGTTCTGCCAAATGGTTCTAAGGAGGTCGTTATGTCGTCCCCCCCCCCCCCCCCCACACACACACCCATACCCCCCCCCCAACACCCATACCCCCCCACAACCAAACCCCCCCCACACACACCCATACCCCCCCCACACCCATACCCCCCCCCCACACCCATACCCCCCCCCACACCTCCCCCCACAACCAACCCCCCCCCCCCCCCCCCCCCACACACACACCCATACCCCCCCCACACCCATACCCCCCCCCACTCTCATACCTTTACCAACAGATTTGATTTGATGAACCGATGATTATTTTACCACACGAAGACAAGATGAACATTTTCAGGGCTGTCTTTCTTCACATGATAAACATTTAAAAAAATGTCCATCACAACACTTCTCAGTGCGTTGTCATATTCAACCATGCCAGTCGTGAGGATCGTTATGCTAATCAGAAGACTAGAGGCTGTTGGATAACTGTTTTCTTTAGTCCATTTTTGCACAATTATCAAATGAGCCATTAATATCCATTCATTGCTAAAAAATTACAAAAATGCTTCACCACCCCCATATTGACCTCAACATTAACACTGGAGAGAGCATCCCCCCTCACACACACACAGACAGTTTGGAATGTCTCATCAACTGCAGTAATTATATGATTGTATAGCCTTTTCAGTGGAGATTGCATAGCGATGGCTGATGAAACGAATAATATGATATCTTCCCTCTCCCTGCCCTCTCTGTCTGGCATGAAAGTATTCATATCGTCCCTCTCCTCTCTGTCTGGCATGCAACTAATCATATCGTCCCTCTCCTCTCTGTCTGGCATGCAACTAATCATATCTTCCCTCTCCTCTGTCTGGCATGAAACTAATCATATCGTCCCTCTCCTCTCTGTCTGGCATGAAACTAATCATATCGTCCCTCTCCTCTCTGTCTGGCATGAAACTAATCATATCTTCCCTCTCCTCTCTGTCTGGCATGAAACTAATCATATCGTCCCTCTCCTCTCTGTCTGGCATGAAACTAATCATATCTTCCCTCTCCTCTCTGTCTGGCATGAAACTAATCATATCTTCCCTTTCCCTGCCCTCTGTCTGGCATGCAACTAATCATATCGTCCCTCTCCTCTCTGTCTGGCATGCAACTAATCATATCGTCCCTCTCCTCTCTGTCTGGCATGCAACTAATCATATCGTCCCTCTCTTCTCTGTCTGGCATGCAACTAATCATATCTTCCCTCTCCTCTGTCTGGCATGAAACTAATCATATCGTCCCTCTCCTCTCTGTCTGGCATGAAACTAATCATATCTTCCCTCTCCTCTCTGTCTGGCATGAAACTAATCATATCTTCACTCTCCTCTGTCTGGCATGAAACTAATCATATCTTCCCTCTCCTCTCTGTCTGGCATGAAACTAATCATATCGTCCCTCTCCTCTCTGTCTGGCATGAAACTAATCATATCTTCCCTTTCCCTGCCCTGTCTGTTCTGTTATATACTCAGATACAGATAAATGGATATGGAAACTAATTTAAGTTGTGATTTGTAATGAACCTCTAGCGAAGGCCAATCCTCCCGCCTTTACATCGGTTATGTAGAGCTGCTGCACCAAATCCTCCTCTACCACTGAGATGGAAAACCCTGGAGGAGAGGAGAGGAGAGAGAGAGAGAGGGACAGAGAGAAAGGGAGGGAGAGAGGGACAGAGAGAAAGGGAGGGAGAGAGGGAGAGGGGGACAGAGAGAAAGGGAGGGAGGGAGGGAGGGAGAGAGTGAGTGAGTGAGTGAGTGAGTGAGTGAGTGAGTGAGTGAGTGAGTGAGTGAGTGAGTGAGTGAGTGAGTGAGTGAGTGAGTGAGTGAGTGAGTGAGTGAGTGAGTGAGTGAGTGAGTGAGTGAGTGAGTGAGTGAGTGAGTGAGTGAGTGAGTGAGTGAGTGAGTGAGTGAGTGAGTGAGTGAGTGAGTGAGTGAGTGAGTGAGTGAGATGAGAGAGAAACACTTCATTAATTGAAAGCACATCACTAAATCACCTGGGATTTATTTTCTCTGCCCTGACAGGGATTGGTCTAAGAAAGACAGGAAGTCTGAGATGTGACTGGAAGTCAATAACAGGATACATCACAACCGCGAGTTGAAATATTCACTCTGTATACTACAACATGATCGGAATTAAAAAGGGGAGGCGCTTCAGAATTGTAGTGCACCACTTTAGACCAGGGCCCATAGTAATGCACTATATAGAGAATAGGGTGCCATAGTAGTGCACTATATAGGGAATAGGGTGCCATAGTGGTACACTATATAGGGAATAGGGTGCCATAGTAGTGCACTATATAGGGAATAGGATGCCATAGTAGTGCACTATATAGGGAATAGGATGCCATAGTAGTGCACTATATAGGGAATAGGGTGCCATAGTAGTGCACTATATAGGGAATAGGGTGCCATAGTGGTACACTATATAGGGAATAGGGTGCCATAGTGGTACACTATATAGGGAATAGGGTGCCATAGTAGTGCACTATATAGGGAATAGGGTGCCATAGTAGTGCACTATATAGGGAATAGGGTGCCATAGTAGTGCACTATATAGGGAATAGGGTTCTTCAGAATTGCATTCTAAGCATGTCAAATGATCTGTGCATGTGGACATAAATGACATTGACTGCATCCCAAATGCCACCCCATTGTCTTTATAGTGAAGTGTACTCCTTTTAGCCAGGTGCCAAAGGTCTCTGGTCTAAAGTAGTGCACTATATAGGGAATAGGGTTCTATAGGGCCCTGGTCTAAAGTAGGTCACTATATAGGGAATAGGGTGCCTAACCAATCATACAGGACTCATCCTTACCGTAACCAATCATTCTTACCGTAGCCAATCATACAGGACTCATCCTTACCGTAGCCAATCATACAGGACTCATCCTTACCATAGCCAATCATACAGGACTCATCCTTACAGTAGCCAATCATACAGGACTCATCCTTACCGTAGCCAATCATACAGGACTCATCCTTACCGTAGCCAATCATACAGGACTCATCCTTACAGTAGCCAATCATACAGGACTCATCCTTACCGTAGCCAATCATACAGGACTCATCCTTACCGTAGCCAATCATACAGGACTCATCCTTACCGTAGCCAATAATACAGGACTCATCCTTACCGTAGCCAATCATACAGGACTCATCCTCACCGTAGCCAATCATACATGACTCATCCTTACCGTAGCCAATCATACAGGACTCATCCCTGTCGAACTGGATGACTTTGGTTATTTTGGAGCCCAGCTCTATCTCTTTGTAAAGCTGTGGAGAGAAGGAGAGAGAGAGAGAAGGAGAGAGAGAGAGAAGGAGAGAGAGAGAGAGAGAAGGACAGGGAGAGATGAAGAGAGAAAGAAGGAGAGAGAGAAGGAGAGAGAGAGAGAAGGACAGGGAGAGATGAAGAGAGAATGAAAGAGGAGAGAGGAGAGAGAGAGAGAAAGAGAGAGATGGAGAGAGAGAGAGAGAAAGAGAGAGGAGAGAGATGGAGAGATGGAGAGAGAGAAAGAAGGAGAGAGAGAGAGAGAAAGAGAGAGGAGAGAGATAGAGAGAGAGAGAGAGATGGAGAGAGAGAGAAAGAGAGAGGAGAGAGATGGAGAGATGGAGAGAGAAAGAAGGAGAGAGAGAGAGAGAGAAAGAGAGAGGAGAGAGATGGAGAGAGAGAGGAGAAAGATGGAGTGAGATGGAGAGAGAGAGAGAAAGAAGGAGAGAGAGAGAGAGAGAGAGAGAGAGAGAGAGAGAGAGAGAGAGAGAGAGAGAGAGAGAGAGGAGAGAGAGAGGAGAGAGGAGAGAGAGATGAAAAGAGAGAAGGAGAGAGAGAGAGAGAGAGAGAGAGAGAGAGATGGTGGTGAGAGATGGAGAGAGAGAAGGAGCAGGAATGTCGTTACAAAAAGAAGCAGGAACGGAATACGACGAGGAGGGAGTCTAATTTATTTATTACGCTGGCGTGTCATCTCAGTGGGATGCTAAGACTGTGACAGGAGATCATCTGTGATGAGGAAATGAGAAACGTACCAAGTCACACAGCTGCTCGTCAGGTTTAGGGATGTAGAATTGGACTTGGTTATCCATGAGGAACTTGAGACGCAGGTAATGTTTGGTGGAATCCAGCTGGTGGGCCTGTGGAGTTTAAGTAGAGAACACACACACACACAGTTTAGTAAAGATTCAGAGTGTGGAGTTTAGAAGTGAGAAAGAGGATCGGTACAGGGTAGGGCTGCATCTCAATTCTCCACCCTTATCCCCAAAGTGTGCACTTGTGCACTTCATGGATTGGTGTAATCATTGGCTAGACGTCATTAGATCCATGACTGGAAGTTAACTGTGTTAAAAGCTGGAAAATGGGGACACAATAAGAATCAGAGTATTTCACAATTCAGTGCGTCTGTCATCAAACAAGCTGATCAACACTTACTGTAAACTGTGTTGAAGCTGTACACATTTTAAACCATCTTAATAAGAACAACCTATGAGTGAAAATGTGACCATTTAATTTCAGAACACATACACTGTAAGTACTATAATATACCAAGATGCTAAACGTTTGAAACCAACTTTATATGACGGACGTAATCTCGGTACAGTTAATGATTTGAACGCGAGTGACTTCTCATTTTTTGCATGAGGAAGTCTGTGTGAGCCAGGGGGAGAGGAGGGGAACAGGTGGAGAGGGAGGGGGAAAAGGGGGAGAGGAGGGGGGAAAGGGGGAAAGGGAGGGGAACAGGTGGAGAGGGAGGGGGAAAAGGGGGAGAGGAGGGGGGAAGGTGGAGAGGGAGGGGGAAAGGGGGAGAGGAGGGGGAACAGGTGGAGAGGGAGGGGGAAAAGGGGGAGAGGAGGGGGAAAAGGGGGAGAGGAGGGGGAAAAGGGGGAGAGGAGGGGGGAAAGGGGGAGAGGAGGGGGAACAGGTGGAGAGGGAGGGGGGAAAGGGGGAGAGGAGGGGGAACAGGGGGAGAGGAGGGGGGAAAGGGGGAGAGGAGGGGGAAAGGGGGAAAGGGGGAGAGGGAGGGGAACAGGTGGAGAGGGAGGGGGAAAAGGGGGAGAGGAGGGGGGAAAGGGGGAGAGAGGGGGAAAGGGGGAGAGGAGGGGGAAAAGGGGGAGAGGAGGGGGAAAAGGGGAGAGGAGGGGGGAAAGGTGGAGAGGGAGGGGGAAAGGGGGAGAGGAGGGGGGAAAGGTGGAGAGGAGGGGGGAAAGGTGGAGAGGGAGGGGGAAAGGGGGAGAGGAGGGGGAACAGGTGGAGAGGAGGGGGAAAAGGGGAGAGGAGGGGGAAAGGTGGAGAGGGAGGGGGAAAGGGGGAGAGGAGGGGGAAAGGTGGAGAGGGAGGGGGAAAGGGGGAGAGGAGGGGGAACAGGTGGAGAGGGAGGGGGAAAAGGGGGAGAGGGGGGGGAAAGGGGGAGAGGAGGGGGAAAGGTGGAGAGGGAGGGGAAAGGGGGAGAGGAGGGGGAACAGGTGGAGAGGGAGGGGGAAAAGGGGGAGAGGAGGGGGGAAAGGGGGAGAGGAGGGGGAAAAGGGGGAGAGGAGGGGAACAGGTGGAGAGGGAGGGGGGAAAGGGGGAGAGGAAAGGGAACAGGGGAGAGGAGGGGAACAGGTGGAGAGGGAGGGGGAAAAGGGGAGAGGAGGGGGGAAAGGGGGAGAGGAGGGGGAACAGGGGAGAGGAGGGGGAAAGGGGGAGAGGAGGGGGAACAGGGGGAGAGGAGGGGAAACAGGGGGAGAGGAGGGGGAAAAGGGGAGAGGAGGGGAACAGGTGGAGAGGGAGGGGGAACAGGTGGAGAGGAGGGGAACAGGTGGAGAGGGAGGGGGAAAAGGGGGAGAGGAGGGGGAAAAGGGGGAGAGGAGGGGGAAAGGGGAGAGGAGGGGGGAAAGGGGGAGAGGGAGGGGAACAGGTGGAGAGGGAGGGGGAACAGGGGGAGAGGGGAACAGGGGGAGAGGAGGGGGAAAAGGGGGAGAGGAGGGGGGAAAGGGGGAGAGGAGGGGGAAAAGGGGGAGAGGAGGGGGAAAGGGGGAGAGGAGGGGGAAAGGGGGAGAGGAGGGGGAACAGGTGGAGAGGGAGGGGGAAAGGGGGAGAGGAGGGGAACAGGGGGAGAGGAGGGGGAAAAGGGGGAGAGGAGCGGGAACAGGGGGAGAGGAGGGGGAAAAGGGGGAGAGGAGGGGGAACAGGTGGAGAGGGAGGGGAAAAGGGGGAGAGGAGGGGGAACAGGTGGAGAGGGAAGGGGAAAAGGGGGAGAGGAGGGGGGAAAGGGGGAGAGGAGGGGGAACAGGGGGAGAGGAGGGGGAACAGGGGGAGAGGAGGGGGAACAGGGGGAGAGGAGGCGGAACAGGGGGAGAGGAGGGGGAACAGGGGGAGAGGAGGCGGAACAGGGGAGAGGAGGGGGAACAGGAGGGGGAACAGGGGGAGAGGAGGGGGAACAGGGGGAGAGGAGAAGAACCTTTTGGGACTCAGTTCTTGTCTCATTACTGAGCTAATTTCAGTGTGAGGTAGCAGCCATAATGCCTGTGTGAGGTAGCAGCCATAATGCCTGTGTGAGGTAGCAGCCATAATGCCTGTGTGAGGTAGCAGCCATAATGCCTGTGTGAGGTAGCAGTGTAGGTTAGTTAAGTTGCTAGTTACCTTGCAGACGGTCTCCAGTGTAGGTTAGTTAAGTTGCTAGTTACCTTGCAGACGGTCTCCAGTGTAGGTTAGTTAAGTTGCTAGTTACCTTGCAGACGGTCTCCAGTGAAGGTTAGTTAAGTTGCTAGTTACCTTGCAGACGGTCTCCAGTGAAGGTTAGTTAAGTCACTAGTTACCTTGCAGATGATCTCCAGTGTAGGTTAGTTAAGTTGCTAGTTACCTTGCAGACGGTCTCCAGTGTAGGTGAGTTAAGTCGCTAGTTACCTTGCAGATGGTCTCTGGTATAGGTTAGTTAAGTTGCTAGTTACCTTGCAGACGGTCTCCAGTGTAGGTTAGTTAAGTTGCTAGTTACCTTGCAGACGGTCTCTGGTGTAGGTTAGTTAAGTTGCTAGTTACCTTGCAGACGGTCTCCGGTGTAGGTTAGTTAAGTTGCTAGTTACCTTGCAGACGGTCTCCAGTGTAGGTTAGTTAAGTTGCTAGTTACCTTGCAGACGGTCTCCGGTGTAGGTTAGTTACGTTTTTAGTTACCTTGCAGATGGTCTCCGGTATAGGTTAGTTAAGGTGCTAGTTACCTTGCAGATGGTCTCCAGCGTGTACAGAGCAGACTCTCCAGGCTGGACGATGGCGAGGACAGGCTGGTCGTTAGGAAGACACACCCAGGACGGGGTCAGGTGGTCAGGCACCCAGATATCACTGTCTGTCATGTGACTGTCTGAGTTGACCTGAGGAAGACTCTTCCCCTCATGACTCTTCTGGAGAGATAGAAAGACATTGTTTAGACCTAGCTTATTTGTTTTATGGTATTTAACCAGGCAAGTCAGTTAAGAACAAATTCTTATTTTACAATGACGGCCTGTGGGTTAACTGGCCTAGGAACAGTGGGTTAACTGGTCTAGGAACAGTGGGTTAACTGGTCTAGGAACAGTGGGTTAACTGGCCTAGGAACAGTGGGTAACTGGCCTAGAACAGTGGGTTAACTGGTCTAGGAACAGTGGGTTAACTGGCCTAGGAACAGTGGGTTCACTGGGTCTAGGAACAGTGGGTTAACTGGTCTAGGAACAGTGGGGTTAACTGGTCTAGGAACAGTGGGTTAACTGGCCTAGGAACAGTGGGGTTAACTGGTCTAGAACAGTGGGTTAACTGGCCTAGGAACAGTGGGGTTAACTGGTCTAGGAACAGTGGGTTAACTGGCCTAGGAACAGTGGGTTAACTGGTCTAGGAACAGTGGGTTAACTGGTCCTAGGAACAGTGGGGTTAACTGGTCTAGGAACAGTGGGGTTAACTGGCCTAGGAACAGTGGGTTAACTGGTCTAGGAACATGGGTTAAACTGGTCTAGGAACAGTGGGGTTAACTGGTCTAGGAAACAGTGGGTTAACTGGTCCTAGGAACCGTGGGTTAACTGGTCTAGGAACAGTGGTTAACTGGTCTAGGAACAGTGGGTTAACTGGTCTAGGAACAGTGGGGTTAACTGGTCTAGGAACAGTGGGTTAACTGGCTAGGAACAGTGGGTTAACTGGTCTAGGAACAGTGGGTTAACTGGTCTAGGAACAGTGGGTTAACTGGTCTAGGAACAGTGGGTTAACTGGTCTAGGAACAGTGGGTTAACTGGTCTAGGAACAGTGGGTTAACTGGTCTAGGAACAGTGGGTTAAACTGGTCTAGGAACAGTGGGTTAACTGTCTAGGAACGTGGGTAACTGGTCTAGAACAGTGGGTTAACTGGTCTAGGAACAGTGGGTTAACTGGTCTAGGAACAGTGGGTTAACTGGTCTAGGAACAGTGGGTTAAACTGGTGCTAGGAACAAGTGGGGTTAACTGGTCTAGGAACAGTGGGTTAACTGGCCTAGGAACAGTGGGTTAACTGGTCTAGGAACAGTGGGTTAACTGGTCTAGGAACAGTGGGTTAACTGGTCTAGGAACAGTGGGTTAACTGGTCTAGGAACAGTGGGTTAACTGGTCTAGGAACAGTGGGGTTAACTGGTCTAGGAACAGTGGGTTAACTGGCCTAGGAACAGTGGGTTAATGGTCTAGGAAAGTGGGTTAACTGGTCTAGGAACAGGGGTCTAACTGGCTCTAAGCAACAGCTGGGTTTAACTGCCGTCGTAGATGAACAGTGGGTTAACTGGCCTAGGAACAGTGGGTTATATGCCGTCTAGGAACAGTGCGCGTAACTGGTCTACGGAACAAGTGGGTCTGAACTGGCCTAGGAACAGGGGCGTTTAACTGCGTCTAGAACAGTGGTTAACTGGTCTAGGAACAGTGGGTTAACTGTCTCCACGGAAACAGGGTTAGACCTGGTCTAGGAACAGTGGGTTAACTGGTCTAGGAACAGTGGGGTTAACCCTGGTCGTAGGAACAGTGGGTTAAACTGGTCTAGGAACAGTGGGTTAACGGGCTAGAAACAGTAGGTTAACCTGGCGGCTAGGAACAGTGGTTAACTGGTCTAGGAACCAGTGGGACGTTAACTGGTCTAGGAACGTGGGTCTAGACTGGTCTAGGACAGTGGTAACTGGTCTCAGCGAACAGTGCGGTTAACTGCCTTGTTCAAGGGCAGAATGAACAGATTTGTACCTTGTCCAGCTCGGGGGCGTTAATGAACTTGCATGACTACCTGTCAGTTGGTGGGTTAAAGTACCCAACGGTCATATTTGAGCGAAAAGGGTAAAGATATTTTAATATAAAATGCCACAAGTAAAAGGTCACCAGTAATATACAACTTGAGTAAAAGTCTAAAAGTATTTGGTTTAAAATATACTGAAGTATCAACAGTAAAAATCATTTCAAATTCCTTATTTTAAGCAAACCAGATCTTTCTAGTAATTTTTTAAATGTATTTACGGATAGCCAGGGTCCCACTCCAACACTCAGACAAAATTTACAAACAAAGCATTTGTGTTTAGTGAGTCCTCCAGATCAGCGGCAGTAGGGATGACCAGGGATGTTCTCTGTTTAGTGAGTCATCCAGATCAGAGGCAGTAGGGATGACCAGGGATGTTCTCTGTTTAGTGAGTCCTCCAGATCAGAGGCAGTAAGTGATGACCAGGGATGTTCTCTGTTTAGTGAGTCCTCCAGATCAGAGGCAGTAGGGATGACCAGGGATGTTCTTCTGTTTAGTGAGTCCACCAGATCAGAGGCAGCAGGGATGACCAGGGATGTTCCTCTGTTTAGTGAGTCCTCCAATCAGAGGCAGTAGGGATGACCAGGGATGTTCTCTGTTTAGTGAGTCCTCCAGATCAGAGGCAGTAGGGATGACCAGGGATGTTCTCTGTTTGGTGAGTCCGACCAGATCAGAGGCAGTAGGGATGACCAGGGATGTTCTCTGTTTAGTGAGTCCTCCAGATCAGAGGCAGTAGGGATGACCAGGGATGTTCTCTGTTTAGTGAGTCCTCCAGATCAGTGGCAGTAGGGATGACCAGGGATGTTCTCTGTTTAGTGAGTCCTCCAGATCAGAGGCAGTAGGGATGACAGGGATGTTCTCTGTTTAGTGAGTCCTCCAGATCAGAAGGCAGTAGGGATGACCAGGGATGTTCTCTGTTTAGTGAGTCCTCCCAGATCAGAGGCAGTAGGGACGACCAGGGATGTTCTCTGTTAGTGAGTCCTCCCAGATCAGAGGCAGTAAGGATGACCAGGGATGTTCTCTGTTTAGGGAGTCCTCCAGATCAGAGGCAGTAGAGATGACCAGGGATGTTCTCTGTTTAGTGAGTCCTCCAGATCATAGGCAGTAGGGATGACCAGGGATGTTCTCTGTTTAGTGATTCCTCCAGATCAGAGGCCAGTAGGGATGACCAGGGATGTTCTCTGTTCAGTGAGTCCTCCAGATCAGAGACAGTAGGGATGACCAGGGATGTTCTCTGCTTCAGTGAGTCCTCCAGATCAGAGGCAGTAGGGATGACCAGGGATGTTCTCTGTTTAGTGAGTCCTCCAGATCAGAGGCAGTAGAAATGACCAGGGATGTTCTCTGTTTAGTGAAGTCCTCCAGATCAGAGGCAGTAAGGATGACCAGGGATGTCTCTCGCTTTAGGGAGTCCTCCAGATCAGAGGCAGTAGAGATGACCCCAGGGATGTTCTCTGTTTAGTGAGTCCTCCAGATCATAGGCAGTAGGGGATGACCAGGGATGTTCTCTGTTTAGTGATTCCTCCAGATCAGAGGCAGTAGGGATGACCAGGGATGTTCTCTGTTCAGTGAGTCCTCCAGATCAGAGACAGTAGGATGACCAGGGATGTTCTCTGTTTAGTGAGTCCTCCAGATCAGAGGCAGTAGGGATGACCAGGGATGTTCTCTGTTTAGGGAGTCCTCCAGATCACAGGCAGTAGAGATGACCAGGGATGTTCTCTGTTTAGTGAGTCCTCCAGATCATAGGCAGTAGGGATGACCAGGGATGTTCTCTGTTCAGTGAGTCCTCCAGATCAGAGGCAGTAGGGAAGACCAGGGATGTTCTCTGTTTAGTGAGTCCTCCAGATCAGAGGCAGTAGGGACTGAACCAGGAATGTTCTCTGTTCAGTGAGTCCTCCAGATCAGAGACAGTAGGGATGACCAGGGATGTTCTCTGTTAGTGAGTCCTCCAGATCAGAGCAGTAGGGATGACAGGGATGTTCTCTGTTTAGTGAGTCCTCCAGATCAGAGGCAGTAGGATGACCAGGGATGTTCTCTGTTTAGTGAGTCCTCCAGATCAAGAGGCAGTAGAAATGACCAGGGATGTTCTCTGTTTAGTGAGTCCTCCAGATCAGAGGCAGTAAGGATGACAGGGATGTTCCTCTGTTTAGGGAGTCCTCCAGATCAGAGGCAGTAGAGATGACCAGGCGATGTTCTCTGTTTAGTGAGTCCTCCAGATCATAGGCAGTAGGGGCACCTGACCCAGGGATGTTCTCTGTTAGTGATTCCTCCAGATCAGAGGCAGTAGGGATGACCAGGGATGTTCTCTGTTCAGTGAGTCCTCCAGATCAGAGACAGTAGGGATGACCAGGGATGTTCTACTGTTTAGTGAGTCCTCCAGATCAGAGGCAGTAGGGATGACCAGGGATGTTCTCTGTTTAGGGAGTCCTCCAGATCACAGGCAGTAGAGATGACCAGGGATGTTCTCTGTTTAGTGAGTCCTCCAGATCATAGGCAGTAGGGATGACCAGGGATGTTCTCTGTTCAGTGAGTCCTCCAGATCAGAGGCAGTAGGGATGACCAGGGATGTTCTCTGTTTAGTGAGTCCACCAGATCAGAGGCAGTAGGGATGACCAGGGATGTTCTCTGTTTAGTGAGTCCACAGATCAGAGGCAGTCAGGGATGACGCAGGATGTTCTTTGTTTAGTGAGTCCTCCAGATCAGAGGCAGTAGGGAAGACCAGGGATGTTCTCTGTTTAGTGAGTCCTCCAGATCAGAGGCAGTAGGGATGACCAGGAATGTTCTCTGTTCAGTGAGTCCTCCAGATCAGAGACAGTAGGGATGACCAGGGATGTTCTCTGTTTAGTGAGTCCTCCAGATCAGAGGCAGTAGGGATGACCAGGCGATGTTCTCTGTTTAGTGAGTCCTCCAGATCAGAGGCAGTAGGGATGACCAGGGATGTTCTCTGTTTAGTGAGTCCTCCAGATCAGAGGCAGTAGGGATGACCAGGGATGTTCTCTGTTTAGTGAGTCCTCCAGATCAGAGGCAGTAGGGATGACCAGGGATGCTTCTGTTTAGTGAGTCCTCCAGATCAGAGCAGTAGGGATGACCAGGGATGTTCTCTGTTTAGTGAGTCCTCCAGATCAGAGGCAGTAGGGATGACCAGGGATGTTCTCTGTTTAGTGAGTCCTCCAGACCAGAGGACAGTAGGGATGACCAGGGATGTTCTCTGTTTAGTGAGTCCTCCAGATCAGAGGCAGTAGGGATGACCAGGATGTTCTCTGTTTAGTGAGTCCTCAGATCAGATGCAGTAGGGATGACCAAGGGATGTTCTCTGTTTAGTGAGTCCTCCAGATCAGAGGGTAAGTAGGGATGACCAGGGATGTTCCTCTGTTTAGTGAGTCCTTCCAGATCGATGGCAGTAGGGATGCACCCAGGGATTGTTCTCTGTTTAGTGAGTCCTCAGATCGAGGCAGTAGGATGACCAGGGATGTCTCTGTTTAGTGAGTCTCCAGATCAGAGGCCAGTAGGGATGACCAGGGATGTTCTCTGTTTAGTGAGTCCTCCAGATCAGAGGCAGTAGTGGATGACCAGGGATGTTCTCTGTTTAGTGAGTCCTCCAGATCAGAGGCAGTAGGGATGACCAGGGATGTTCTCTGTTTAGTGAGTCCTCCAGATCAGAGGCAGTAGGGATGACCAGGGATGTTCTCTGTTTAGTGAGTCCTCCAGATCAGAGGCAGTAGGGATGACAGGGATGTCTCTGTTTAGTGAGTCCTCCAGATCAGAGGCAGTAGGTGACCAGGGATGTTCTCTGTTTAGTGAGTCCTCCAGATCAGAGGCAGTAGGGATGACCAGGGATGTTCTCTGTTTAGTGAGTCCTCCAGATCAGAGGCAGTAGGGATGACCAGGGATGTTCTCTGTTTAGTGAGTCCTCCAGATCAGAGGCAAGTAGGGATGACCAGGGATGTTCTCTGTTTAGTGAGTCCTCCAGATCAGAGGCAGTATGGATGACCAGGGATGTTCTCTGTTTAGTGAGTCCTCCAGATCAGAGGCACGTAGGGATGACCAGGGATGTTCTCTGTTTAGTGAGTCCTCCAGATCAGAGGCAGTTAGGGATGACCAGGGATGTTCTCTGTTTAGTGAGTCCTCCAGATCAGAGCAGTAGGGATGACCGGGATGTTCTCTGTTAGTGAGTCCTCCAGATCAGAGGCAGTAGGGATGACCAGGGATGTTTCTCTGTTTAGTGAGTCCTCCAGATCAGAGGCAAGTAGGGATGACCAGGGATGTTTCTCTGTTTAGTTGAAGTCCTCCAGATCAGAGGGCAGTAGGGTATGACCAGGGATGTTCTCTGTTTAGTGAGTCCTCCAGATCAGAGGCAGTAGGGATGACCAGGGATGTTCTCTGTTTAGTGAGTCCTCCAGATCAGAGGCAGTAGGGATGACCAGGGATGTCTCTGTTAGTGAGTCCTCCAGATCAGAGGCAGTAGGGATGACCA